>NC_057800.1:94061496-94223208 GCF_018294505.1 Triticum aestivum
CCCCACACACACTAAGACTCCATCTCTCTCTCTCACACACACAAACTAAGACTCCATCTCTCGCTCTCCTCTCTCTCTCTCTCACACACACACCCCACACACACACTATGACTCCATCTCACACACACATGCTCTAGGCGGAGCATTTGTTCCTACCACCCTTCATCCAACCTTACCCGTATGATAAACAATCACCTTTATTTACTTGCATAACATGGACAAATTCCACTTTACTTTAGTAGTCAACAAACTTATCATCTGTACCCTTATAAAAAAACGAGTTGGCAGTGATGGTGTGCCTGCCATCTTGTAATACAGACCGTATGATCTATATCTGAGGATAGAAAGCAAACTATGATAATTTTACAAAAGATACCCGCACATCTCTCCACATCATTATCTCCTGCAACCTCATTGCTCAGCAATTAAAAAAGGAATAAGTCTCTGGAACAATCTAGCATGCATGGTGGCCACTGCCGCCTGCCGGCGCCGTCCATCCCCATGTCTCCGCCCATTCCGACCACCAGTCACCACCACGCGCCACTCCCTCCTCGCCTTATCTCTCATCTTTAATTTTTCGATGACATTCTCGAGATACCAGTTTTCCGATAAAAATATCGAGATATCATTAGTTTTTACACATGGGATTACTCCTGCATGGGTCAATCACAATAGGTGTTTTGTAAAAAAATGCATATTGATGTTCTGTGCAATGCACGAGAATCTTGCTTGTAATTATATAATGCAAATCACGAGCAGGAAGTGACATTTTTTTGACACAACCACGTTAACATGGCCATGTAAATCACTAGCTAAAGTAACTACCATTATACTTATATCCCGATGCAAAAGGTTGAGTACATGTCCGAAGAGTAGAGTCGCACACATGCACTCTGTTTCTCAGAATCTCTCTCACACACACACCAGTTACGTGACGCCCACTTAAGCAGACACGTATGTTACAATTTGTGCACTCGCGGGTACACGTGATGCTGCGCATTTATTTAAGCCAGAAGGCGAACCCAAATAGTAGCTGCATTCATTCCCCTCCCACCACCTCTTCTCTGGTCGCCGTCGCCCGGTAGCCATGGGCCGGCCGAAGGTAACAACATACGCCATACTCCTGCTAGAGCGGCGCTTTAATATGGAAATTTTAGTGGTCATGCTTGCATCTTTTTGCGCTAGCACTCCTATATAAGGGTTGACCGGTCGCTTCCCGCGGACGTGCGCGGGCGGTGGAAGAGGAAGGAGAAGGGAAGCGGGCTGTGGAGTAATGTTTTTTACCACAATTTCTTAGGAAACTGAGTGCAATAATTGAGTAGTTTTGCAAACTACTAGTACTACACCTGAAACGGTTCAAAACCTATACTCTCATGCCAGCGCGCACTTCCCGCGTGAAATGGTCAGCATCGCCCTGGAGCGTCAGTGCCGCATTAATGCCCGGCCAGAGCGGAGGCGACTGCTTTGAAGTGGCGCGATGGCCGAGAGAGCGCCGCTTCCCGGTGCACGCGACTGCTCCGTGTCGAGACTGGCCATAGGCCCTGTTTGGATCCATGGGTTAGAGTTAGTTTGAGCTAGTTGGGGCTCAAATAGCCCTAAACTATCCAAGCATGAGGGTTTAAATTGGCGCAAGTTGCACTGAACCCACCAAAAAAAACTATCCCACCCAAGAGGTGCTAACTGGAGATAGTTCTCATTGGGACCACTAAAAAATCACTTTTCTCTCTCCATGAAGTGCATTTATTGTCAATCTTACCCTGTCACCCAAACACCTCTTTGGCTACAGTTAGTCCAGGGTTAGTCATGAGTTAGTCTAACCTCTAGCTAAGTTAGAGTATCAAACAGGAGCAATATAGGACATGCAAGTTGCTCAAAGCATACAGGAAAATTCGTACATGAAAGAATTTTTTCTTTTTGAAAATGGAACATGAAAGGAATTTTTTTTAGAATGCTCTTGGCATGTCGCTAACATGTGATAGTTACCGACCTCAATAGACGGCAGAAACACCAGCCCGCCGCACTTTGATAGAGACGAGGAGGGAGAAGCGATACAGGCTGCTGGATTACTAGAGATAGGTGTCACAAGGAAGCCAAGAAATATGGTGATAGCGTGGGTTAGCCATGTACTAGTATGATGTAACTGCACTAGGCTGCCGTGTTTCGTACTCTTCCAGTCCACTGTGGAGATGATTGGTTAATTTTATATCACTGAATAATATTAAATATTATGAATGCACATGCTCCACCACGAGGTTCCTTGCTCCTTCTTGGTCATCCGGAATCTATGTTCTTCCACTCTATTTTTTTACGTGAGCTTTGTTCATCCTTTTGCCAACACGCGAGACATCTAGCATCAAGGTGCACGTGTTATGGAAGGATCGTTCCATCTATATGAAGAACACGTGGGACTGGAACTACAAGACGGACATGTACCCAGGAGTGGACGTACGAACCTGAGTAATGTAGCGCAGTAAGTGAAGTAGAAAGGCACAAATGGTATGAACATGCGTGGCATATAGGGTGTGTTTGGTTGCGTTCTCGTCTCAGCATAGTTGTTCCCTCTTCATGCATGCTCAACTCAACACCCCTCTTCATGCATGCTCTCTTCATGCATGCTTCTAGTGTATTTGTGCTAAACTAGTGTGGACTCATGCACCCTCCATACACTCTACCAAACACCCAAAAGTAGGTCGAGAAGGGAACTCTTGGGCGGCATTTGTCTCTTACTACGCACTACCGCTAAATGTTGTACGTGCAATGCACGGTGATGTTATGGAGTACGTGCCTAAGTACTCTACTACTACTATATTAGTTGGAGGCACATATTAACTTTTATATTTGTTTACGTGTATGCCCCGAGACCTTCCAACTAGACGTGTCTTTCTCTCCAGGTCGCACTTTGTATCGTTCATACCACTAAGTACTACTACGTGTGGTCTCCGACCCAGAAGTGGAAGAAGTGGAGACGCTCTACCACATAGTTTTTTTATGCTGGGCTCTACCACATTGTTTTTTTATGCTGGTCTCTACCACGTTGTTCATGTCCCACTCCTTTCACTGACGTGTGGGACATCCAGCACGTGCCATGTTTGGCACCCTTCGTCGTAAGAGTTGAAACACTAGCATTCATCAGAAATAAAAAATAATTATAAATCGGCAGTGATACTATTTTTGCGAACCAATCAGTAGTGATACTATACCACGCGGTTTCCTTGCTCCTCGATATAGGAAAGAATACTTCCGTTCGCCAACAGGTGGGACATCGACCATCCTGGTCCACTTGCCATGCACGCAGAACTCCAAGGGAGAGTCACCCAGGTCGTCGCGCTGCAGTAACAATGATTAATGAGCCGTCAAATCATAGGCCCACTTCCCACTTTGAAGTTGCTCGGACGAAGGAACCATCATGACTTCATTGAATTCCACTTCTTGAAGAAAACTACTGTACCAACAGTACTGCTAGCTATAGTAGTTACTCCAACAGAGGCCTCCTTTCGTTCATAGGATAGGAATATGAAAATCGTCATGGATGTACATGCTATCGGGTCCGGTTTTGGATCCGATAAACCATTAACAGCCCGGACCAATGGGGATTTTCCACGTGTAAAATCATCATTGGCCGCAGGAAACACGTGTTGCCTCACCATTGGGACAGATGTCATCCACTCATTGAACAGGAGGTGCCTATGATAGGTCGATACGTGGCACGACCCAACAGTGGCCCATTCCGGTGAAAAAGGTCGGCCCAATAAAAATTAGTAGGCCGGCCCATATAAGGCCTACTTGTGTTAGGTACATTTAAGCCCATGACCATACGAGATGTGCCAATTCGGCCCTTCAACGGCCCGTTAGAGATTTGACACCATTGCAGCCCATCGTCAGTTCAAGCCCGTTAACAGCCCGCTATATATTTGGGCTCAATATCGGCCCAATGAGATTTCGGCCTGTTAACGGCCCATAAATCTGATGGGCCATTTGTAGTTGAACCTGAGTTTCGGCCTTTTAGCGGCCCATTTAAGTGTTGGGCCAATTTCTGGCCCGGTGTCACTTTCAGCCTATTGACGGCCCATAAATCAGTTGGGCCATTTATAGTCGGACCTGAGTTTTGGCCTTTTAGCGACCCATTTAAGTGTTGGGCCAATTCCCGGCCCTGTGTGCCTTTCGGCCTGTTAACAGACCATAAATGAGTTGGGCCATTTGTAGTCGGACCTTTGTTTTGGCCTTTTAATGACCCATGCCCTTCATGGTCCAATACCAGCCCGGTTTCTCTTTCGGCCTGCTAAAGGCCTACAATATAGTTGGGCTATATGTAGCCCAAACTTAGTAACGGCATGTTAACGACCCGTGAAATAAATTGGGGCCACCTGTTGCCCACTTCGATGTCGGCGTGTTAACGACCCGGGAGGTAAGAGGGCCGGCCATTAACTTTCGGCCTAGTAACGACCCATTAACTTAATGGGCCCACTAAAGTTCGTTCATGTCTTTAGGCCAAATTAGATAATTTGAGCCCATTACGACAAGCAATTATGCACAGGACCAAAACCGATCAAGCAAAGGTACGACATACAGGGAATAACGTAGCACATCCAGCATATATTACAGGAAATTACATCCATTGGGCAATCAAAGATTGATGCCAGTGCAAATAAGTGAGCAAAACCTAACCATCTACAATGTCACAATATGCAACCTCAGCACAAATGACGCCCATAAGCATGTGGGCAAGTTCTTGCTGCTTTGCTACACTGTCTCTAAACACATTGATCAGTTGTTGTGTCGCACGACTCTGCACCTCTGATTCATCCACCATTTCCATCATTGCTTCAGCCATTAATTGGTTCACAAACATACATTTATTCCGTTGCATTCGAGATAGAGGATACTGAACAGATTCAGATGGCGATTTTGGTAGGCTTGTATTATTGATAGTGGAGAGTGTCTCGACCACTGCATCATAACATAAATTAGGACGTGAACCAAACCGATTAATCATAAGTTATTTGTTGGAAATACGCCCTAGAGGCAATAATAAAAGGATTATTATTATATTTCCTTGTTCATGATAATTGTCTTTATTCATGCTATAATTGTGTTATCCAGAAATCGTAATACATGTGTGAATAATGGACACCAACATGTCCCTAGTAAGCCTCTAGTTGACTAGCTCGTTGATCAATAGATAGTCATGGTTTCCTGACTATGGGCATTGGATGTCATTGATAACGAGATCACAT
The DNA here is from genome assembly GCF_018294505.1 of Triticum aestivum. NCBI lineage: Eukaryota > Viridiplantae > Streptophyta > Magnoliopsida > Poales > Poaceae > Triticum > Triticum aestivum. The sequence continues at coordinate 94,066,731 of NC_057800.1, forward strand.
CATTAGGAGAATGATGTGATGGACAAGACCCAATCCTAAACATAGCAAAATATCGTATAGTTCGTTTGCTAGAGTTTTCCAATGTCAAGTATCCTTTCCTTAGACCATGAGATCGTGTAACTCCCGGATACCGTAGGAGTGCTTTGGGTGTACCAAACGTCACAACGTAACTGGGTAACTATAAAGGTATACTACGGGTATCTCCGAAAGTGTCTGTTGGGTTGACACGGAACAAGACTGGGATTTGTCACTCCGTATGACGGAGAGGTATCACTGGGCCCATTTGGTAATGCATCATCATAATGAGCTCAATGTGACCAAGTGTCTAGTCACGGGATCATGCATTATGGTACGAGTAAAGTGACTTGCCGGTAACGAGATTGAACGAGGTATTGGGATACCGACGATCGAATCTCGGGCAAGTAACATACCAATTGAGGAAGGGAATTGTATACGGGGTTGCTTGAATCCTCGACATAGTGCTTCATCCGATGAGATCATCGAGGAGCATGTGGGAGCCAACGTGGGTATCCAGATCCCGCTGTTGGTTATTGACCAGAGAGCGATCTCGGTCATGTCTACATGTCTCCCGAACCCGTAGGGTCTACACACTTAAGGTTCGGTGACGCTAGGGTTGTAGGGATATGTATATGCAGTAACCCGAATGTTGTTCGGAGTCCCAGATGAGATCCCGGACGTCACGAGGAGTTCCGGAATGGTCCGTAGGTAAAAATTATATATAGGAAGTGCTATTTCGGCCATCGGGACAAGTTTCGGGGTCACCGGTATTGTACCGGGACCACCGGAAGGGTCCCGGGGGTCCACCGGGTGGGGCCACCTATCCCGGAGGGCCCCATGGGCTGAAGTGGGAAGGGATCCAGCCCAAAGTGGGCTATGGCGCCACTTGCCCGTAGGGCCCATGCGCCTAGGGTGGGGGAAACCCTAAAGGAAGAGTCCTAGAAGGGGAAGGCACCTCCTAGGTGCCTTGGGGAGGAGGGATTCCTCCCTTGGCCACCGCCCCCCTAGGAGATTGGATCTCCTAGGGCCGGCGCCCCCCTAGGCCCCCTATATATAGTGGGGGGAAGGGAGGACCTCTTACCTTTGCCTTTGGTGCCTCCCTCTCCCTCTCCAACACCTCCTCCTCCTCCATAGTGCTTGGCGAAGCCCTGCCGGAGTACTGCAGCTCCATCACCACCACGCCGTCGTGCTGCTGCTGGAGCCATCTTCCTCAACCTCTCCTTCCCCCTTGCTGGATCAAGAAGAAGGAGACGTTACGTTGACCGTACGTGTGTTGAACACGGAGGTGCCGTCCGTTCGGCGCTAGGATCTCCGGTGATTTGGATCACGTCGAGTACGCCTTCCTCATCCCCGTTCTTCGAACGCTTCCGCGCGTGATCTACAAAGGTATGTAGATGCAATCCGATCACTCGTTGCTAGATGAACTCCTAGATGGTTCTTGGTGAAACCGTAGGAAATTTTTTGTTTTCTGGAACGTTCCCCAACAGTGGTATCAGAGCTAGGTCTATGCGTAGTTCTCTTGCACGAGTAGAACACAATTTGTTGTGGGCGTTGATGTTGTCAACTTTCTTGCCGCTACTAGTCTTATCTTGCTTCAACAGTATTGTGGGATGAAGCGGCCCGGACCAACCTTACACGTACGCTTACGTGAGACCGGTTCCACCGACTAACATGCACAAGTTGCATAAAGGTGGCTGGCGGGTGTCTGTCTCTCCCACTTTAGTTGGAGCGGATTCGATGAAAAGGGTCCTTATGAAGGGTAAATAGAAGTTGACAAATCACGTTGTGGCTTTCACGTAGGTAAGAAAACGTTCTTGCTAGAACCCTACTTCAGCCACGTAAAACTTGCAACAACAATTAGAGGACGTCTAACTTGTTTTTGCAGCAAGTGCTTTGTGATATGATATGGCTAAAGTTGTGATGAATGATGAATGATCTATATGTGATGTATGGGATGTTCATGCTATTGTAATAGGAATCACGACTTGCATGTCGATGAGTATGACAACCGCCAGGAACCATAGGAGTTGTCTATATTTTTTGTATGACCTGCGTGTCATTGAGAAACGCCATGTAAATTACTTTACTTTATTGCTAAACGCGTTAGCCATAGTAGTAGAAGTAATAGTTGGCGAGCAACTTCATGGAGACACGATGATGGAGATCATGATGATGGAGATCATGGTGTCATGCCGGTGACAAGATGATCATGGAGCCCCAAGATGGAGATCAAAGGAGCTATGTGATATTGGCCATATCATGTCACTATTATTGTGATGTTTTTCATGTTTTTCATCTTGTTTGCTTAGAACGACGGTAGTAAATAAGATGATCCCTCATAATAATTTCAAGAAAGTGTTCCCCCTAACTGTGCACCGTTGCGACAGTTCGTTGTTTCGAAGCACCACGTGATGATCGGGTGTGATAGATTCTAACGTTCACATACAACGGGTGTAAGACAGATTTACACATGCAAAACACTTAGGTTGACTTGACGAGCCTAGCATGTACAGACATGGCCTCGGAACACAGAAGACCGAAAGGTCGAGCATGAGTCGTATAGAAGATACGATCAACATGAAGATGTTCACCGACATTGACTAGTCCGTCTCACGTGATGATCGGACACGGCCTAGTTAACTCGGATCATGTTATACTTAGATTACAGGAGGGATGTCTATCTAAGTGGGAGTTCATTGAATAATTTGATTAGATGAACTTAATTATCATGAACTTAGTCTAAAATCTTTACAAATATGTCTTGTAGATCAAATGGCCAACGTAGTCCTCAACTTCAACGCGTTCCTAGAGAAAACCAAGCTGAAAGACGATGGCAGCAACTACACGGACTGGGTCCAGAACCTGAGGATCATCCTCATAGCTGCCAAGAAAGATTATGTCCTACAAGCACCGCTAGGTGATGCACCTGTTCTCCCTGCAGAACAAGACGTTATGAACGCTTGGCAGGCACGTACCGATGACTACTCCCTCTTCAGTGCGGCATGCTTTACAGCTTAGAGCCGGGGCTCCAAAAGCATTTTGAGAGACACGGAGCATATGAGATGTTCGAAGAGCTGAAAATGGTTTTCCAAGCTCATGCCCGGGTCGAGAGATATGAAGTCTCCGACAAATTCTTCAGCTGTAAGATGGAGGAAAATAGTTCTGTCAATGAGCACATACTCACAATGTCTGGGTTACATAACTGCTTGACTCAGCTGGGAGTTAATCTCCCGGATGACGCGGTCATTGACAGAATCCTCCAGTCGCTTCCACCGAGCTACAAGAGCTTTGTGATGAACTTCAATATGCAGGGGATGGAAAAGACCATTCCTGAAGTATTTGCAATGCTGAAATCAGCAGAGGTAGAAGTCAAAAAGGAACATCAAGTGTTGATGGTGAATAAAACCACTAAGTTCAAGAAAGGCAAGGGTAAGAAAACCTTCAAGAAAGACGGCAAGGGAGTTGCCGCGCCCGGCAAACAAGCTGCCGGGAAGAAGCCAAAGAATGGACCCAAGCCCGAGACTCAGTGCTTTTATTGCAAGGAAAGTGGTCACTGGAAGCGGAACTGCCCCAAATACTTAGCGGACAAGAAGGCCGGCAAAACGAAAGGTATATGTGATATACATGTAATTGATGTGTACCTTACAAGTACTCGTAGTAGCTCCTGGGTATTTGATACCGGTGCAGTTGCTCACATTTGTAACTCAAAGCAGGAGCTGCGGAATAAGCGGAGACTGGCGAAGGACGAGGTGACGATGCGCGTCGGGAATGGTTCCAAGGTCGGTGTGATCGCCGTCGGCACGCTACCTCTACATTTACCTACGGGATTAGTTTTGAACCTCAATAATTGTTATTTAGTGCCAAGTTTGAGCATGAACATTGTATCAGGATCTCGTTTAATTCGAGATGGCTACTCATTTAAATCCGAGAATAATGGTTGTTCTATTTATATGAGAGATATGTTTTATGGTCATGCTCCGATGGTGAATGGTTTATTCTTAATGAATCTCGAGCATAATGCTACACATATTCATAGTGTGAATACCAAAAGATGTAAGATTGATAATGATAGTCCCACATACTTGTGGCACTGCCGCCTTGGTCACATAGGTGTCAAACGCATGAAGAAGCTCCATGCTAATGGACTTTTAGAGTCTCTTGATTACGAATCATTTGACACGTGCGAACCATGCCTCATGGGTAAAATGACCAAGACTCCGTTCTCAGGAACAATGGAGCGAGCAACCAACTTATTGGAAATCATACATACTGATGTGTGCGGTCCAATGAGTGTTGAGGCTCACGGTGGCTATCGTTATGTTCTCACCCTCACTGATGACTTCAGTAGATATGGGTATGTCTACTTAATGAAACACAAGTCTGAGACCTTTGAAAAGTTCAAGGAATTTTAGAGTGAGGTTGAGAATCAACGTGACAGAAAAATCAAGTTCCTACGATCAGATCGTGGAGGAGAATACTTGAGTCACGAGTTTGGCACACACTTAAGAAAATGTGGAATAGTTTCGCAGCTCACGCCGCCTGGAACACCTCAGCGTAATGGTGTGTCCGAACATCGTAATCGCACTCTATTAGATATGGTGCGATCTATGATGTCTCTTGCCGATTTACCGCTATCTTTTTGGGGCTATGCTTTAGAGACTGCCGCATTCACTTTAAATAGGGCTCCATCTAAATCCGTTGAGACGACACCGTTTGAATTATGGTTTGGGAAGAAACCTAAGCTGTCGTTTCTAAAAGTTTGGGGATGCGATGCTTACGTCAAGAAACTTCAACCTGAAAAGCTCGAACCCAAGTCGGAAAAATGCGTCTTCATAGGATACCCTAAAGAAACTATTGGGTATACCTTCTACCTCAGATCCGAAGGCAAGATCTTTGTTGCCAAGAATGGGTCCTTTCTAGAGAAAGAGTTTCTCTCGAAAGAAGTAAGTGGGAGGAAAGTAGAACTTGATGAAGTATTACCTCTTGAACCGGAAAATGGCGCAACTCAAGAAAATGTTCCTGAGGTGCCTGCACCGACTAGAGAGGAAGTTAATGATAATGATCAAGATACTTCTGATCAAGCTCCTACTGAAATTCGTAGGTCCACAAGGACACGTTCCGCACCAGAGTGGTACGACAACCCTGTCTTGGAAATCATGTTGTTGGACAACGGTGAACCTTCGAACTATGAAGAAGCGATGGCGGGCCCGGATTCCGACAAATGGCTAGAAGCCATGAAATCTGAGATAGGATCCATGTATGAAAACGAAGTATGGACTTTGACTGACTTCCCCGTTGAGCGGCGAGCCATAGAAAATAAATGGATCTTTAAGAAGAAGACAGACGCGGATGGTAATGTGACCATCTATAAAGCTCGGCTTGTCGCTAAGGGTTATCGACAAGTTCAAGGGGTTGACTAGATGAGACTTTCTCACCGGTAGCGAAGCTGAAGTCCGTCCGAATCATGTTAGCGATTGCCGCATTCTATGATTATGAAATATGGCAAATGGACGTCAAAACGGCATTCCTTAATGGTTTCCTTAAGGAAGAATTGTATATGATGCAGCCGAAATGTTTTGTCGATCCTAAGAATGCTGACAAGGTGTGCAAGCTCCAACGCTCGATTTATGGGCTGGTGCAAGCATCTCAGAGTTGGAACATTCGCTTTGATGAGATGATCAAAGCGTTTGGGTTTACGTAGACTTATGGAGAAGCCTGCGTTTACAAGAAAGTGAGTGGGAGCTCTGTAGCATTTCTCATATTATATGTAGATGACATACTTTTGATGGGAAATGATATAGAACTCTTGGACAACATTAAGGCCTACTTGAATAAAAGTTTTTCAATGAAGGACCTTGGAGAAGCTGCTTATATATTAGGCATCAAGATCTACAGAGATAGATCAAGACGCCTCATAGGTCTTTCACAAAGCACATACCTTGATAAGATATTTAAGAAGTTCAATATGGATCAGTCTAAGAAGGGGTTCTTGCCTGTGTTGCAAGGTGTGAAATTGAGCTCAGCTTAATGTCCGACCACGGCAGAAGATATAGAAGAGATGAGTGTCATCCCCTATGCCTCAGCCATAGGTTCTATTATGTATGCCATGCTGTGTACCAGACCTGATCTAAACCTTGCCGTAAGTTTGGTAGGAAGGTACCAAAGTAATCCCGGCAAGGAACACTGGACAGCGGTCAAGAATATCCTGAAGTACCTGAAAAGTACTAAGGAAATGTTTCTCGTTTATGGAGGTGACGAAGAGCTCGTCGTAAAGGGTTACGTCGACGCTAGCTTCGACACAGATCTGGATGACTCAAAGTCACAAACCGGATACGTGTATATTTTGAATGGTGGGGCGGTAAGCTGGTGAAGTTGCAAGCAGAGCGTCGTGGCAGGATCTACATGTGAAGCGCAGTACATGGCAGCCTCGGAGGCAGCGCATGAAGCAATTTGGGTGAAGGAGTTCATCACCGACCTAGGAGTCATACCCAATGTGTCGGGGCCAATCAAACTCTTCTGTGACAACACTGGAGCTATTACACTTGCCAAGGAGCCCAGGTTTCACAAGAGGACCAGGCACATCAAGCGTCGCTTCAACTCCATTCGTGAAAATGTTCAAGATGGAGACATAGATATTTGTAAAGTACATACGGACCTGAATGTAGCAGATCCGTTGACTAAACCTCTCCCTAGAGCAAAACATGATCAACACCAGAATTCGATGGGTGTTTGATTCATCACAATGTAACTAGATTATTGACTCTAGTGCAAGTGGGAGACTGTTGGAAATATGCCCTAGAGGCAATAATAAAAGGATTATTATTATATTTCCTTGTTCATGATAATTGTCTTTATTCATGCTATAATTGTGTTATCCGGAAATCGTAATACATGTGTGAATAATGGACACCAACATGTCCCTAGTAAGCCTCTAGTTGACTAGCTCGTTGATCAATAGATAGTCATGGTTTCCTGACTATGGGCATTGGATGTCATTTATAACGAGATCACATCATTAGGAGAATGATGTGATGGACAAGACCCAATCCTAAACATAGCACAAGATCGTATAGTTCGTTTGCTAGAGTTTTCCAATGTCAAGTATCCTTTCCTTAGACCATGAGATCGTGTAACTCCTGGATACCGTAGGAGTGTTTTGGGTGTACCAAATGTCACAACGTAACTGGGTAACTATAAAGGTATACTACGGGTATCTCCGAAAGTGTCTGTTGGGTTGACACGGATCAAGACTGGGATTTGTCACTCCGTATGACGGAGAGGTATCACTGGGCCCACTCGGTAATGCATCATCATAATGAGCTCAATGTGACCAAGTGTCTGGTCACGGGATCATGCATTACGGTACGAGTAAAGTGACTTGCCGGTAACGAGATTGAACGAGGTATTGGGATATCGACGATCGAATCTCGGGCAAGTAACATACCGATTGACGAAGGGAATTGTATACGAGGTTGCTTGAATCCTCGACATAGTGGTTCATCCGATGAGATCATCGAGGAGCATGTGGGAGCCAACATGGGTATCCAGATCCCGCTGTTGGTTATTGACCAGAGAGCGATCTCGGTCATGTCTACATGTCTCCCGAACCCGTAGGGTCTACACACTTAAGGTTCGGTGACGCTAGGGTTGTAGGGATATGTATATGCAGTAACCCGAATGTTGTTCGGAGTCCCGGATGAGATCCCAGACGTCACGAGGAGTTCCAGAATGGTCCGGAGGTAAAGAATTATATATAGGAAGTGCTATTTCGGCCATCGGGACAAGTTTCGGGGTCACCGGTATTGTACCGGGACCACCGGAAGGGTCCCGGGGGTCCATCGGGTGGGGCCACCTATCCTGGAGGGCCCCATGGGCTGAAGTGGGAAGGGATCCAGACCAAAGTGGGCTGGGGCACCACTTCCCCCTAGGGCCCATGCGCCTAGGGTGGGGGAAACCCTAAAGGAAGAGTCCTAGAAGGGGAAGGCACCTCCTAGGTGCCTTGGGGAGGAGGGATTCCTCCCTTGGCCGCCGCCCTCCTAGGAGATTGGATCTCCTACGGCCGGCCCCCCCTAGGCCCCCTATATATAGTGGGGGGAAGGGAGGACCTCTTACCTTTGCCTTTGGTGCCTCCCTCTCCCTCTCCAACACCTCCTCCTCCTCCATAGTGCTTGGCGAAGCCCTGCCGGAGTACTGCAGCTCCATCACCACCACGCCGTCGTGCTGCTGCTAGAGCCATCTTCCTCAACCTCTCCTTCCCCCTTGCTGGATCAAGAAGAAGGAGACGTTACGCTGACCGTACGTGTGTTGAACACGGAGGTGCCGTCCGTTCGGCGCTAGGATCTCCGGTGATTTGGATCACGTCGAGTACGCCTTCCTCATCCCCGTTCTTTAAACGCTTCCGCGCGTGATCTACAAAGGTATGTAGATCAATCCGATCACTCGTTGCTAGATGAACTCCTAGATGGATCTTGGTGAAACCGTAGGAAATTTTTTGTTTTCTGCAACGTTCCCCAACATTATTGCCATATTACCTGGCCAAGATTTACTGGAAATAAACAATGGGGTTGCCTTGCTGTTTTCAGAGTTTGTCTTCTTATCTTCAGCAGCCTGCACAAAATTAACACACTAGCATTGCTATCATTGGCCAAGTCAGATAATAGGAAAGCAACATTGACACAACGAACGTTTGGGCAACTAGCCTACACCAAATGAACACAATATGGAACAGCTATCATCAGCCAGGTAAGGTAATACGAAAGCAACATTGACACAATGAATGAATGGGCAACCAGAGAAGCACTACAATTCAGTAATGTGCGTGATATGATATAGTACATTCATGCAGCTCAGTATGCAAAACTACCAGACAGTTTTCCTTACAAAAATCAACAATGGCGCCTTTAACATTTTGCTACGACTAATTTTAGATCAGATAAAGTTTAGATTCACGCCGATTAACAAAATACATGTTGATGTAAAAATATAGTGATATACAACAGGTACTTACATCAGCATTGGAGCACAGAGAATTCCCGCAAGATATTTTCCTCGAATACGATCCCAATGGAGGAAGTCTTGTATCATTTAACCTTATTTTCTAAAAGAGAGATGGGTAAGAAACATGTAGAAAATATGATCAGAATGCTATAAAATTTCATGATGCGAGGATACACACACGCTTCTTAGAATGAAGTTGAAATTCTTTTGCTGGACTGGAGCGGACTAGTTCTTTGGCCATTGGAATCTGCTTATTATCAGTGGGAGTTGGGTTTCTCTATGCTGGAGCAGTATCTATGAAAATGGAGTTGGTTTATTATCTCCTGGCGTTTGGATCTTTTGCAAAGACCTGGTTTGTAACCCTTCAGATTCTAACATAGCCGTCTTACCCTTGCATGCCTTATATAGAAGAATGATGATTCAGTTATAAAACATGCTACAACAGAGCTGGAATAGGTACTGAAGAATAGAAAGGCATGACAGATTGACATGTATTCCCTCCATCCGAAAATAAATGGGTGGGTCTAGGCGTATTTCAGTTCTAGATACATCTAGTTTTATCCATTTCTGCGACATTTAATCCAGACGGAGGGAGTATGATGTAAGAGCTAGGGATACGACAGGACAACACAGTAAAAAAAACACTGAAAAACCCACTGCAGAACCAAAGTATTCAAACCCACTGATATGAGATAGTACACCCATGCAACTCAGGATGCAAAACTACCAGGCAGTTTTCCTTGCAAAAATCAACATTGTGGCCTTTAATCATACATTTTGCTACAACTAAATTTAGATCAGATAAAGGTTGCATTCACGCCGATTAACAAAATACATGCTGATGTAAAAATATAGTGATATACAACAGGTACTTACATCTACATTGGAGCACAGAGAATTCCTGCAAGAATCTTTCCTCATAAACGATACCATTGCAGAAATTCTTCTATCTGTTAAGCTTATTTTCTAAAAGAGAGATGGGTATGAAACATGTAGAAAATATGATCAACATGCTATAAAATTTCATGATGCAAGGATACGCACACGCTTCTTAGAATTGAGTTGACATATTTTTGCTGAACTGGAGCGGTCTAGTTCTTTGGCCACTAGAATCTGCTTATTATTAGTAGGAGTTGGGTTTCTCTGTGCTGGAGCAATATCTATAAAAACTGGAGTTGGTTTATTATCTCCTGGCGTTTGGGTCTTTTGCAAAGGCCTTGTTTGTAACCCTTCAGATTCTAACACAGTCATATTCCCTTTCATGCCTTGTATAGAAGAATGGTGCTTTAATTATAAAACATGCGACAGCAGAGAGATGGAATAGTTACTGAATAATAGAAAGGCATGACATATTGACATGTATGCCCTCCATCCGGAAAAAATGGATGGGTCTAGGCGTATTTCAGTTCTAGATACATCTTTTTTTATCCATTTCGGCAACATGTAATCCGAACAGAGGGAGTATGGTGTAAGATCTAGGGATACGACAGGACAACACAGCAAAAAAACACTAGTTGAATGTAAAAATGTATGCTAGCGGAATACGTACAGAAATAACTAAGGCAACATACACGTGTATGATTGGGAAAATAAGATGGCATTGCAACAGAGCACTAGAACAACACTTCAATGTAAAAAAACATGGTATGGTAGACAGATGAAGTACATACTGATGAATAACAATGCATAAGATATTCAGAAGCATGATGTCCAAATTAAGCAGATGCCATTGCGATAGAGTAGAATGACAGTACTTCAATTTGAAAACATGTTATCATGAATGGAATAGATACTGAAAAACAGGAAGGCATGACATATTTACATGCATGATCAGCATGCTAAGCACATGACATTGCAACAGAGTAGATACACTTCAGGACATTATATGCATGTTATACCCATATCATAGGCCAAGTTAGAGCAAGGACCTTGTGGGGTGAAGAGGATTCATCATCTTTCTGCAAGTCTTCTGAAGAACTGCCTTTACATGTTCCATCATATTGGGTATCATTAACATCAAGTTTATTGGCCTTTACATTGCTCCGTGAGGTTCTTGTGGATATATCAATGTGTGCAATTATATCCGACATGCATGGAAGACAACTAGTAGTTAGATTTATGTAATGAGTGCCTGTAGGAGACGACATAAATAGTAGGACTGGGGTTAACTAGCAACAACAAGTCTCATACATTAAAGGGAGAACACAGATGAAAGCTACAGAATATGTATCATTTGTACTCGAGATTAACTAGATGGCACACAAAAGTATTAAAGAACAACATAGGTAATGCTAGAAGTGGTATAATACTATAATCACCAGCCTGTGGGATAGCATTGGCTGATGGATGATAACTATGGAACAGCGTTACCTAAAGAACAAGTATCTTAGCTGAACTATGGAACAATGTTAACTCCTAAACAAGACCCGTAAGAGATCAGCATGAATATAAAGTGAAATGTGATGATCTATTTTCCATGCTTATATGAATAACAAAGCCATAAATGTTGCACACAAGTAAGACGAGGGTACAACCTATCTGGCTGCCATCCATAGGAGTGAGCATCATGTGTTGACTTGTCGATGGCCCTGCAGTTGTTGTGGCTGTCCATGTCGGGCACGCACATTTGATGCAGGGAACTATTGAGTGGGGACTATAGCTCCCTTCTGGTGTATGCTTCCCTTGTTGGAGCAGCTGCGGTGAGTCGGAAGATGGTGTCTCTGAAGATGCAGATAACGCATAATGTTAAGAATGACATATCTCTTTGATCTGAAGAAATACACTAAGAGATCAACAGCAAGGTACGAGAGTGGTCACACGTCTGTTGACTGAAGACTAAATTAGGGTCACACGATTTTATTTTATTTTGGTAATGTCCGATCTACGCCGGATGGCTGGCCGTCTTGTGCCTCATGGCTGACACTTTTCGGAATCTTCCCCGAAGAGCCAGCGACCAACGGCAGAGCAGCCTGCCTCCGCCGTCCGTGGCCCCGACCAAAACCCTGCTCCACGCCCCACCGCACTGCCGTGGTTGCGCCGCCCCCGGGCCAATCCACAAAGACTCCCCGTCATCTAGATCCGGCGGCGGCAGTACCTCAACCCACGCAACTCTAAAAGATAGCCATCTAAGCGCTACTTCCGCGGTGAACTTGCGGCCCCGCACCCTTATGTTAGACACCAGCTAACCGGCAGCCTAGGAGCTCCGCCACCTCGAGGGGTGCTGCTTCCCATTGGGAATCGATTGGCCCAGAATAAAAATTCAGACAACTGACGTCTAAATAAAGTGATTTGAGATGAGGGTGTGACCTATCTGGCGGCATGGTGAAGTAGGCAGGTCCGGCTGCCGAGTCGGTGAGGCCGGCGTGGTTGCGGTGGCGACCGGCGGCAGGGAAAGAGCGATGTCGCGACGGTCGACGACTATGCGGAAGCAACGCCAAGACTCTGGAAGGATCCGAAGTTGGAGCCGCTCCGGCGCCGTGAACAATGGCGGGGGTGAATCTGCTCCGGTACGGTTCACGCGGCCGTCGTCGAGGCAACACCAGCAGCACGGAGTAAGAGGCACACAGCCCAATGCACGACGGCAAATGGACAGCGTCTCCAGCATTAGGGAGGAGGGCGGCTGTGAAATTGGTGCGATGGGGGCGCCATGGAGGTGGGGCTGAGGTTTCATGGCTCGGGAGAAGGGATCTTCCCGGGGAGAAGGTGATTTGGCGCCCACGAGGTATGAATGGGGGCAGGTGGGGGGGGATTGGGAGGGGAGTGGAACCATGTCTTACGGACGCATTTGTCTGAAATGTGAGGGGGAGTTACAGTTCTACCCTTGCCTATAGGCTTTCCGGCTTGGGTCTGTGTACTGAGGGTCGGGGATAGTAGAGTAACTTTGCTTCTTCCCAAATAGTGGGCGGGAGCGATTTCGGGCGAGGAGGGCGTGTTTTGAACTATAGTGGGCGCGAGCGATTTCGGGCGAGGAGAGCGTGTTTTGAAATAGTGGGCGCGAGCTATTTCATGCGAGGAGAGCGTGTTTTGCCGACCATGGTTTATGAATTATTCAGCACATGTCATTTCGGCGAGGAGAAGCGCGCTTGGATGAAGTTACGAACCTACCCTCGATGTACAATGGGCCAATTGATGCGTATCCCACATAGGACGGTAATTTCGCGTCTCCCATTTATTTGCTCGGGCGAATTCCACCGAGCAGAGAGGATGTTTAACGGTTTGTTCAAATTTTGGGAGAACGAGCATCCACGTCTACCTTACCAAGTAGATTCGGAACAAATTTTTAAATATTAGCTTGCCACTTCTTTTTTAGATGGAGAGATGATGCTCGCGAGTAATGTGTTTTTACATGCTCGTTGCTAGCGATTTACGATATGACAAATAGTTGACCCACTCAAAAACGCGAATCAAACCCAAAATGAAATATCTCGATTCAATGAAATAGCTCCTTCAGTAGGTCAAAATAGTGAACTAAATCCAAAATTGAACACCTCAATCGAGTAGCATGTTGTACAGTATTATAGTACTGCATGAACATGTTGAAAGTCAAATTAATGAACTTGTTTGATATACGCATATATCCATTCATGTGTGGATTGCAGACAACATGTTCTCCAATTTAAATATTTGAATGCAAGTTTATATCGAAACATGGTTTATATCAGTCTTTGATGCATAAAACGCGACCTCCCCCTCTCCCGGACTCCTATTCTCTCTCTCTCTCTCTCTCTCTCTCTCTCTCTCTCTCTCTCTCGACGACAATCTTCAATTCTGTCGCACGCATCCGACACAAAAACCTTGTTGGTCCCTCTCCCTCTCTCTCCCTCTCTCTCTCTCTCTCTCTCTCTTTGTGTGTGTGTGGGGGGGGTCTTTCTAGTTCGCATGCATATATACACCATCTATAGGTCTCTCTCGCACACTATGTATGATACTCTAGCTAGTCCGAGCTAGATATCTTGGGTGCACTCATCGTACGCACACAAATTCCTTGGCTCTTTGCCCATAACTCTCTCACGCACCACTATGTCGCCTCGGAGCTCTTCCCCCCTCTCTCAAACTCTCCATCCACCTGGGTCACACATACACCTGCATATCTCACTCGCACTCGATAGGCCCATCTAAAACTCTATCTCTCCCCCTCGTTCTCTCTCCATCTCACACGTGCACACACACAATCTCATTCCCAGCTAGCCAAGTATGATGGTCTCTCACTCCATTGTAGGCACACGCAGTCCCCCCTATATGTATATGACTAGCTAATCTTAGTCTCCATCACAAACATGTGCATGGTCTATCTCGATTTCTCTCGGGGCATCTTTCTATCGCACACGCACTCCCTCGATCTCCCACCCGTATAGTCCCCTCACGATCTCGACGGGATCTCTCTATCACAAACACACCCTCTCTCCCTCCCCATGCATCCATTCCATCCATGTGTCCCTTTAGACCTTTGTTCCTTGTTGGCCAGACCTCTATTGGACATGTGCTATAGGGGTGTCGCTCTCCGTTGCAAACAATCACACAATTGCTATCTTCGTGTATCTCCTCGCCTCGCTTTTCCATTTCGGAGATGCATGCGTGATATGTTCGCATAAGAAACGAAAAAACACACACTCTCTCTAATTTATCATTTGTTGTCACTTTCTCTTTCACACACATACTCTTTTTGCACACTTACTCATTCTCCTTCACACGCACATGATCTGTCTCGACTGAGGCACTCTCCTCGGTCCATAGCATATAGATTTATTGAAAAGTCAAACATCACAAAGTTTGACCATGTATGTGGAGAAAAAGAATTACATCTAGTACAGCAAACATATACCATTAGATTCACCATGAGATGTAGTTTTGTATGATGTATCTTTGGTATTGTAGATATAAATAACATTTGCGTAAACCTAATCAAAGTTTCCAAAGTTTGACTTCTAAAAAATTTACATGCACTGCATTATCGAGCGGATGGAATATCTCTTTCCCCCTCTCAGCTATCTGACGCACCACTCAGCCTTATCGGGGCTCCTCAATCTCTCTCAAACTTTATTGGTCAGTTTGGTTCGTGACCTGACCCTCATGCCTTGATGGCCGGTACTGCCTAGTGTGTACGTGAGATGTAAAATATTTCTGCCTGGCCAGGCTTGTGTGGTGCTGAAGCGTTGGTTCATGCCTGGGCCAGGCAAAGCATCATCGTCCCATCAATCAATCGATGCATCAATTATTTAATGGTAATATCCATCCATGTTGCTGTTAGTCTCGTGGCCACACGACCAGGAACGGCCAGGCATTCGAAATCGGTCGCTGTGGCCAGGCTACTTGCAGTGTCTGGAGTTCAGCCAGGCTAATTAAAGTGCAAGGGAACCCAGGCCAGGCGGGCTTTCTTTTTCACAGGGTAGCAACCAAACAAGCGTGCATGAAATCCAGCCACAACCCCAGGCCAGGCAAAAGATGCTCAGGACGCAAGCCAAACTGGCCTTATATCTCCTTGGTTAACACATACACATGTCTCGCTCGCGCTATACATATAGACCCATCCAACACTCTCCGCCCTTGTTCTCTCTCCATGTGACATGCACCCCCCTAAGTACCATAATCCCTCACTCCATCATAGGCGAAAGCACCCCCCCTCCTAAGTATGATTATCTCTTACTAGCCATCAGGAACACACGTATTGTCTCCTTCCATCCATACGTCTATCTCGATATCTCTCGGGGCATCTTCTATCGCGCACACACCTTGTCACTCGATCTCCAACCCATGTAGTCCCATCACGATCTCCAGGGGATCTCTCTATGACAAACATACACTCTCTCCTCCCCATGTCTGCATTTTCTCCGTGTGTCTCTCTCAACCTCTCTCCCTTGTTTGTCAGACCCCTCTTGGCCACGTGCTAGGGGTCTTGCTCTCTCGGTTCCAAACAACCACACACTATCTTCTCACCTTGCCTCCGTTGTCGAAGATGCATGTGTGATATGTTTGCATAAGACACGCACACTCTCTACTTTTATCGTGTGTTGTCCATGTCTCTTTCACACACGCACACACAGTTTTTTCACTCTCTCTCTCTAGTTAGGGACTCTGTCACGTCCATAAGCATACGGATGCTTTGAAAAGTCAAACCTCAGAAAAGTTTGACCAGGTATATGTGGAGAAAAACATTTACATCTGGAACGATCATTAGATTCATCACAACATGTACTTACTTCATACTATCATTTATCTTTGATATTGTAGATATAAGTAATTTCTTTATAAACTTGGTCAAAGTTTCAGAAGTTTGACTTAAAAAAATGTTGGAACTACATTATTGAACGGAGGGAGTAGCTCTTTCTCTCTCTCTCTCTCTCTCTCTCTCTCTCTCTCTCTCTCTCTCTGCTATTTCTCACGGGCCTCCCCTCTCACTCGAACTCTCTATACCGACGGCTTATACGCTCATTGTGTCAGCGTATATTGTTTAGTTGACCGGTCAACCAATCAACATGCTGCCTTGTCAGCTTGTGTTCTGTATCTTCGTGTGCTGGCCCATGTGGCAGTGGGTGAAAATAAGTAAACTAGAGGCCCATCTGACACGCGGTGAAGTAAACAAAGTTGAAACCACTCGGGGTAGCACCCCGCACGCTAGTAAATTGAGGGCGCATTGAGGACAAACTTCTTGCGCGCGAAGGACACACTCCCGCACAATTCACCACTGCGCGGCGATATGCACAGAAGGACGCACTCGCGCACACCCAGCACACAACACACACCAGCACACATGTACACCGGCGTCGCCGCCGGTTGAGATGGACGGCGAGGCAGCCAACAAGCGGAGGCGGCTCGAGCCAAAACCGCATCCGGTGAGCCTGGACTTTAACAGCAGCCTCCCCGACGACATGCTACTCGTCATCATCGGCCTCCTCCCCACAAAATCTGCCGTGCGGACGGCCCTGCTCTCTCGGCGGTGGCGCCCCCTCCAGCGCTGCGTCCCCCTCAACCTCACCATCGACAGCTGCCTCTGCAACGGGGATTGCAAATGCATGGCCGCAGTCTCCAAGATCCTTTCATCGCACCCTGGGCCAGCCAGACGCCTTGACATCCGCATGTTCAGTACCAACTGCAAGGTCCAATCCAAGTTCGACAAGTGGTTCTTATCCCCCGCCCTAGATCAGCTCGAGGAGCTCAACTTTGAAGCTGGACGATTTCGCTCTCTGCCGCCGTCCGCGCTCTGCCTCACGCCAACGCTGCGCCGCGCCAGCTTCAACTCCTGCTATCTTCCCCAAATTAATGCCGCGCCCGCCCTTCTTCTCCCTCAACTCAAGTAGCTCGACCTCTTCGATGTTGTCATCTCGAAGAAGGCTATGGAGCACCTGCTCCATAGCTGTACTGCGCTCGAGTACCTTCGTCTTGAGCAGATCCACGAGTTCATTAGCTGCCACAACGCCTCGACGAATCTCCGATGGATTTATGTGTCTTGCTGGCCCCGCAACAAGACATCATTTGGGAAGAGATCACTCTAGTTGTTCCACGTTATGGTCAGTTTGAAACTTGTAATATTGTGGTCGTGTCCTATTCCTGCGTTTTCAAAATCCTGCAAATCAAACAGGTCCGAAGTTGGTGATGATGTTGTGCCTCCCATCTTTCACCAATAGCCATCGGATCTAGATCTGACGCATACAAACCAAGCTTCTCCATTTTTGCAAAAAGATGCCCGCACTTGTTCCCTATTTACAAACAACTCCTTGTCTCTCCCAATCAGCCTTATCTCCTCCCCACCACATCTACAAGGCCGTGGAAAAATCTGGCACGATGGCCACTTCCGAAGCCGTCCACCCCCAATATTGGTGTTCCGTGCAATGAACGGGCATCTACGCACGGGAAATTATGTCGAACAGGGCTAGTTGTAAGCAGGCTAGCTCTACAACCATGATGATAGTGACTGCAGACGGTGAGGCTGACTATAGTATGCTGAACACGGCGCCTATACTCAGGTGTCATCTCTGGCGCAGGGTCTTGTCACTTCACTGTGAGGAGCAGCACGTAATAATTTGACCAACGGGTAGTACATTGCTAGTACTCCTACTACTACATTGGTAGTACTACTACTAGTACTAGTAGCACCACCGTCTGGATTTATAAGTACTACCACGTCCATCTGGATTTTAGTATTTGACTAGCAATATCTAGTAATGCATGTCACAAAAAATGTAATACTCCCTCTGTAAATAAATACATGGTGTTTTATTCCTATCGGCGAGAGAACTTAATGTTTTTTTGCTAACTAGAGTACTAATAGGATTACATGCAATGAACTAAACACTGCATGTCATGTTTGGTAGTATCAAGTCATTGAAAGCATGCACGGCCCACATCTCTCATTGGTTGATATGTCACGAAATAAGAAACAAGGAGGGAGTTAATGCATTATGCCTAAGTATTTTGGGATTATTTGGTTTTCGTAAGGTGACTTACACAACATTTTTGTTTACATGCATTAACATTTTGTTAGTTAAATCAAAGGTCAAAACTTGGCACAAAATGCAAAGGGGACCAACAAACTAGTAAACATCAAACTTCTCTCGTTTGGCCCCAACTAGAGGTCCGGTGAGATGACTATACTGCACCGGCATGGAGGGGACGCAGCTTCATTGACTTACGGCAACTGCCTTTGGGTGAATGACACATGGGCCCAGGGGGTGGCTGGCCCACCTATCATACAACCAAAGGCAGGTGCAGTAGAGGGCCAAGGAGTAGTACAAAATCCTACGCACCTACGCACGCTAACCAAGGGCAAGAGTGATCACTCGAATCGCAAGATCAGTTGACTAAAAGCTAAGCTAGACCCATGGAGGCGATTAGCGCGAGCATCAGCCGGCTGTGACAAATGGTCCACGACGTCGGCCTGCGGCCCGACACTGAGGAACGTCTCCAGGTAGTATTGCTTGAGGCCGCCAGGGCGAGGGGCCGCTTGGACGACAGCTTCGTCTCCTTGTTCAACGAGGTCCTCGTCGGTTTCCTCGACAAGTTCACGGTCGTCAATAAGCTTGCGGACGACTTTGATGTAAGCCTCCAGCCGACGCGCCCAGGCTATGCGATGCCCGCCACCCTCAACGGCCACTATGGTGACAACCTCTTCGATGCACTGGTGGCCCTGCGACTGCCCGCCGTCGTGCCGGAGAATGTCCACCTCGAGGTCGCGCTCGCCGTGTAGTGCCTGGCGCAGCAAGACACCATCGATATAATCACCCACGTCTACGCGCAAATCGTCCACAAGGACTACTACATGCAAGAGGAGGACGATAGGACACTGGCCTTGTTGGACCGCAGGGCAACCTTGGACGACACTGTTCAGAAGCACGTTGAGCTCGCCGCCAACGTCGCTGCTCCTCACACGTCGGTTGGTGACCCGGCGCACTAGGGTGTGAGGATGTCGTTGATGGATCCATATGTATTTTTATCTTTCTGTCAAATCCTTATAGTAGTATATGATACTGCAGTAATTATCTTACCTTTCGCATCAACTTCATAATTTTCGTACGTACTCCATGCATGAATGGCGCCAGAACCAAACTTCTCATTACTCTAGGCAAAATCGTTATTTTCTATCTATCAGTCGCGCCATGGAGCAGAACCAAATTTTACAAGTTACGAGTTCAAAAGGAAAAGCCTGCCGTGTTCGTGTCGCACCCCCACACGGTTGGTCCGGCACGCCACTCGAGCGGGAATGCGTGCAGTGTTGCATTTTGACTTACAAGTGGGACCGCAGTTGAGCAAACCGACTATCGACGAACCCCCACCCGCCCATCGCGCGATGGCTGAGAAAACATGAGGGAGAAGAGATGGCTGTAGCATGGACTCCAAGAAAATTGGTGTCGGATGGGACTCGTGTGGGTGGCGTATGCCGTACTGCTAGACGTGAATGCTAGTTATGGCCCGTGCTCAGCCTCCTCTATCTCTCTTCTCAGCCAGCCAGCGGACGTGCGGAGCCCATCATCTGTTTGCTCACATGCGGCCCCACATGTCAGTGAAAACGCAAGAGGACCCACTGAACGTACACATCTTTCACCTCGATGTGCTGGTGATGAAAAACAAATCCAATAAAGATCTTCGGTGGCCGCTTTTGGAGTTACTCAAGAGTAGTAAGATTCTATTTACAGTTTAACCCAAGATGCACATCTCGTGGCTTCAACTACCACTCTATTTTCTTTCATGACACAACCTGGATGCTGGATGTCCCACGTGTCGGCAAAAAGAGGAAGAACCCGACCGAATCTTCGGTTGTGCTCTCGGATTAGACTAGTTGTGCTAACTTAAAAAATTTATTGTGTACTCCCTTCGTTCCAAAATACTTGACTTCCATTTGTCCAAAAATGGATGTACCTATATACTAAAACATGTCTAGATACATATATATTTTGACAAATAGAAGGCATGTATTGTGCAATGGAGGGAGTAGAATGGATGCAAGTTTTTGTATTGGGAAGAAGAGTACATCCATATATTGATAGAGTGCAATTTAGTAGATGTTCTATCACTTTTAGCTAGCACAAAGGCTAGAGATGAGATTAGTGCACTTGTTGATACTCCTACTAGAATAGAGGCTAGACATGAGACTAGATGCGAGGAAGCAACGTCTACTTCTTTACACTCGAAGAAGAAAGAAGCACGCAAGATCGAGCCTCCGCAGATCAACAATGAATGCATCGAGAAGGCACTAATCCAACTTACAGGAGTAGTAAAATGTATTCCTGTGGTTCTTGTTTTCTTTGGTCTTGCTTTTCTAGTCAAAATTATCGTTGGAGTTCGTGCAAAACGGAGGTCCGTTTGGGGTTGTGCGTTGGAGTTGGCCTTACAAGTGGGACCATAGTTAAGGAAACCGACTATCGGCAAACCCCCACCTCGCCTGCCGCGCGATGGCTGAAGTTAGAGAAATAACGAGGTTGAAGAGATTGCTCTAGCACGGACTCCAAGAAATAATATGGTGTCAGATGGATGTCGTGGTGGTGGAGTGTGCCGTACTCCTGGACGTGAATGCTTGTTCTGGCCCATGCCACCCTACTACTCCTACTACTTACTCCTACTATATAGTACTAGTATTGAGGATTCGAGGTGCTGGTTACGTACAGCGAACACATTAACATATGGCTATAGTAAAAACACCCGCCCGACGCGCGAAGCATGTTAAGCTAGTACAAATAGTGTACTACTATTGTTGATTGGCCTCATCCGATAACCTGTTGCAATGCATGTAAAATTATGTATTCGGAAAATATTTTTTTGCCTCGTCGCACCACTCACTCAGAGAAGCGACTCGAAAGCCATTCATAAATTTAGTAACTTTATCACAGGCATATCATTTTATTACATACAACAGGTCATCAACCCACATCGACAACGAGGATACATTATAAATACTAAAGTTTTTACCACACAAAAAATAGTAACAAGCAATGAAATGAACTTCAACTCAACCATTCCTCGGCGTTGGAAACACTTGATTTGAACCACAAGTGATTCTCTGGGACGGGCCATCCATTGTCGATCTAGAGACCAACGCGGGACTGATCATCGAGGCTGAAGTGGCCTACTATATCAGTACTAGTGTTGGGAACCACCCAAATGTCCGAGGTATAGACAGCAGTTGGATCGGCTTTCACCATCATCGGACAGTTTTGTCCAAGGAAGAGCGATTTTTCTCCAAGGCTATCAATTCTGTACCAGGGAGAAGGAGTTGGCGCTAGCACACTAGTATCCATCCCGAATACCATGCAACGGGTGTTGGAATAGGTTCGGAGAGTGCGACCATGGGAGACTAGACCTGCTTCCTTAGCAGTAACATCATCAGTGGGCTGTATACACACAAGAAGAGGTGATCCATTGGAATTAGTTGCCAGGCGCCACAGAGTATATGGGCGTTGCTTGTGATCATCACCATCGTCATCTCCCCCTTGGTTATAAAATTTTTCAAGTATATGTGGTGGGATGTTCATAGGACCTTGGAAACACAAGAAGAAGGTTAATTAGTAAAGGGAAACTTGCTAACCCGCATGCATGTGGATGAAACAATTATAATTACGATGGAAGACAAACGTACCAAAACTACGAGGATCCCATGCAAAAACAGTGCCACGAGTGGTGGCAGCAAACACAAGGCCCTCGTATTGAATTGCATCACAGTACATATCCGTGTATAGAAACTGATTTTTGAGCAATATCCATCCAGTCGAACCACGAAGGACGGCAACAAGCTTGTCGAAGATAGCACCAACTTGATAGTTCTTGTAATTCCAAGAGCGGTTGGGAACTCAAGAAATTGCTATCTTCCGTAGAAGACAGTCACCATGATCGTATTTGAACGTGCGTACAATACCGGTGTGCTCAACCTCTGGGTAGTCTGCTGAGATTTTTGGAATTGGAACCCGATCACGAGTGTACACATTCACAAGTTCCCACTCGTAGTTGGACCCAATGTAAACAACCCAATCTCCATTTGTGCCCGCCCAAGCCTTGCCCTCAAGCGATGGCATCTTAACATCATATGTATCATTATCAAGCGGCATCAACTTGCACAGGGCGAGGCCTCTGTCATGCCAGCGCCAATCATCATGGTCACGGCGAAGAAGATAGGGGAGATCTAACCACTCCTTGACTCTTGGGTTCCTTGTAATGATGTTATTAGTTGAGTCGAGAATGGGCTTGAACGAACCTGCCATGCTAGCCGAGGTGATGACGTCGCACCGATCAATGAGTTCCTCCACCACGTCATCTTTCAGATCGGGGCAAGAATAACGGGGTCGTTTCCAGCCTGTTCCCTCCATGGAGAAGACGATCGAACAATGGCAGAAGAAAGGGAGAAGGGCTGAAGGAAAATGAAGGAGGGAGAGGAAGAGCGTGCGACAGCAGTTCCAAATCGAGAGGGAAAGGCGAAGAGTCGATGGACGGTTGCGAGTTTGCCACGGTTCACGAAGAGGTGCCCCGGCCTACATGTCCGTTCGAAAATACTCCTACTACTTGCCGTCGTCTCACTGATATGTTGGAACGGGACCACATGTCAACGAAACATGGTGTGTAATTTCTCGTGCAAAATGCGATCTGGCCGCGTTGGCTCGAGGTGCCACATTAGTTATTGACCTTTATTTTTTTAATGGTGTGCCGATCAGTTTTGAAGCACGACTAACTGGTACTGTATGCAGAGAAAATATAAAGTACTCTACCACTACTCCACCTCCAGTACTAGTAGTATAAAAAAGATATATAGGCTGGAGCTTTAGCGCTTTCTTGCTAAGGGCTGCCCACTTGCTTCTCACACTACCACCCTCTCTCCAGATCTAAAAAAAGACGACCCCTCTCTCCCTCCTCACCAGTGGTCACAGATCCGCCGGGGAAGAAAAGGGCGTGCAGCATTGACGCACTCGTCGTCGGCGAGCGAGGTCACGCACTGACGACAAGGCCGTCCTCTCAGACCTAGCGCCCGCGCGGGATGGCCTCCATCCCCAAGCTCGCTGCCGTAGTGTGTGCGGAGGACGACGACCATGAGCAAAGCCACTTCCCGCCGACCCTCAGGTATGCTACCTCTTTTCGAACCATAACCTTGTTCTATTGCCCCATCTGCCACGTCGTTGCATGTGGATCTTTTTCCACTCAACCATCTTCCCAATTTGCTATCCTCTACTCTGCTGGCCACGCAGACGAAAACCATAATTTGCACTATTAAAGGAAACCCTACTTCATGCAGACTAATCCATGTCTGGGTTGAATAAGGAAAGGAAGGGAGACTGTATTGTCCAACAGAGTAGGCATCGAACTCGCATCTAGGTTGAAAAGGGGAAAATCAGTAGCTAAGGAACGAGTCTCGTGTCTCTTGGTTGAAGAAGGGTAGAAAGGCATGACAACGCAATAGAGAATGACCAGGTCGATCAGTTTGTTGTCCTCACATAGGAAAAAGGTACTAGTTGTGCCACCTTTTGTATTTGGTTTAATGCTCATGCACAACTAGTACACCAATGCTGAAACTTGTTACCTTTACATTTTGTATTGTTAATTCTTATAGAAACCTTCCAATGCTAGAGTTCATTGAAATCTGTTCACTAAAACCATTGTATTGTACCCTGTAATAAACTAACTACTCTACTGTTGCACTAGCCACTGGATTAGTATATATTTGTAGTATTCGAATGGTGTTGCATTAGCGTATGGACATAAATAAAGTGTGGCAAGCTTTCCCGGATATGTGCTCAAGAAAACTACTACCTGTTTTTCTAAATACTAGACATTTGGGTACTTTAAATTGAACCGCGAAAACGTCTTATATTAAGGAACAAAGGGTGTAGAGTTCACTCAAATTATCCCGGTAAAGCTAGTCACACCTTTGTTAAAATTAATGTTCATTATGTTATCGGAGGAGGTCTGTATGTTTGTCTCTAATGCCTGTCGACCACATACCTGACATCATGATGTAATGTTAAGTCATTTCCTTTTGTACAGTGTCACTGAATTGTCAAGGCGGTGATGGCATTTTATTTTAGTAGAACTGCACAAAATTTGCTTAAAAGAATAGGAAAGGTCAGGAATGGCTCAATTTTTCTGAGAAAACTATGTATGCCTTCCTGACATCAGCCGTTGTTGCTTTATTTATTCCTTCAAACAGGTGGTTAGAAACAGTCTTGCTACCTTTTCCCATTAAGAAATTGGAATGCTTATCTTTGTGAGTCTATGCTTCAACTAGTGCCACTTTTAGAGTAATCACACTTTCAATATCTATGCAAACAGGGATGCTCGATTTTAGTGGAACTGCACAAAATGTCCAACTGGTTCAACATTAGGAGCATGTTTTTTCCAAACCTTTATATCCAATTGGTGACACTATGAGCTGTTCATTATGACGGTACATGGTTTGCTACTATCTTGCTACTCTTTTTGTACTGTCATTAGATAGTAACACTAGTGGTTTGCATGTGAATTTATTGGCAGGGTGGACCTATATTGGAGGTGTAGGACAGGATTCAATGATTGGATGCTCAATTTCGGTTGTATCAATTTCACCTCTTCCATCACTACGAACATGGATAACCTTGGTCCGATGAAGAATAGGCGCTATATTTCTGCTCTGAACCAGCAAATCAATTCAGTATGAAATTGTCCAGGGCAAAACATAACTGTATCAGATTGTCCAGTGCAGAACATGACAGATGCTAAGCGGAAGAGACATGTTTAAACCGAAAATACAAGGTGTGGTATATGTTTACTAGCTACTTGATATTTGTGCAGACAGAGATGTATGCCCGTTGCTATTTGGCAAACAAACAAAGTGTTCGCGATTTTGGTTGAATTGCACAAGAGAATAGTATAGTCACTTCATGCAGTGCCATTTGAAAATAGACACAGAAAGATTGGATAGTCACTTCATGGACTGCAGAAAAGTAGTACTGTACTATTTATTGGCCAACACTAGGTGCTTCATTGCTTTGGTCTAATTATACAATGGGCATCATTTTGCCTAAGTTAAAGTTTGTGTTCCGAAAATAGTCTCGACATGTGATCGAGAGAAGACCAAATCATATTGAAGTGGATGTTACTCCATCATGTGTGGTTCATTCTCATGGTTCTAGCTATTGGTGAAACCACTTATGTTTACAAGAGGAATTGTAGACTTCACAAACAAATTTGTCTTTCAGTCTGTACTGAATGTTGGCTAAGAGAAGCATCCATGTTAGTAGGAAGAATAGATGTTTTTTCTAGATCTTTTCTTTTGGAGCTACATATTTGTATATGATCTATGAATCATTGAGATGCATTAACATGTTGATCTTATGTATGGGAATCGTACTAGTTATTTTTAGTTGCGACGTAAGATCCGAAGTGGCTAATCTTTGCTTTTGGAGCTACATATTTGTATATGATCTGTGAATCATTGAGATGCATTAACAGTTACTTATTTCTGTTCACTCAGTGTTTACAAGTTACCGATCGATCACTAGCTAGCCTACAAATGCGCTCCTGGCAGTTTTATTTGCGATGCAAGATGCGAAGTGGAAGTTTTTTGAATAAAAATGCCTACCTCTGAAGAAACTGACAAGTTACACTATCGATCCTACACGGATAAAAATGTCTACCTCTGAAGAAACTGACAAGCTACACTATCGATCCTACATGGATAAATAGCGGATCACGGACGTAGTACCTCCTTTCCGGTTTGCAGGGCTCAATTCAAGAAACGACCTACTCGATCCTACACGAATAAATAGCGGATTACACACGTACTAGTACCTCCTTTCCGGTTTGCAGGGATTAATTCAAACCTCTCACCAACCAAGGTACTCCCTCCGTCCGGGTTTATTAGTCCCGTGAGCAAAGCAGCAAGACCAAGGCATGGCAATAATTAACGGCATGCAGAAGTTTAAGCCTAATTAATTCCAGTGATTTAAGTGGCTGCATGCGTGCGCTCGGCTGCGACTCATTGCATGTTGCTTGGCGTACTGCCTGCGAGCGATTCTGAGTGCCTGCATGCAGCCGGCCGTAATTAAGGCAGCTAGCTGATGCGAAAAAAGATACGCTTTAATTGTTGTGGGCTTTTTAAATCCGTGGAATCATTATTGACAAGGAGGGAGATGATTCGAGTGCACTCGTTTGACCTCCATGCCGGCGTGCGACCCAGACGGGACGGGACGACATAGTCATAATTTCAGTTTCTCTAGTTTTCCACGGCAAGCTGGCGCGCTAAGCCATTATGCATTGAATTCCGATGACCGTCGCGCTACCTTCCACCTATAAGTACTATTTCCCGGCCTTCTCCGGTGCCACCGTGACCCAACTCACCATATCCTCATAAGCCCCCACCGGCCCGACGTCGCTCGCCACGTCCGCCATGCCCCCGCCCGTCCGCTGTAGGCGACACCGAAGGCGTTCACCGCCGGAACTAGTGTCTGGGTTTTGACCGGAAGGCAGACGGAGGGAGGAGGCATTCTATCTGTCTTTAGATGGCAATGCGGAGATTGAGGAGTTGTTGGAGCGCGACCGCATGGCAGAGGAGCAGGAGTTGTTGGAGCGCGACCGCCTGGCGGAGGAGCAGCGTATCGCCGATTTGCACCGCCAGCAGGACATGGAGCAGCAGCGCACCGACACTCTGAGTCGCGACCAAAGCGCCCGCAACTGGGCCGACTACGTGGAGGCCGGTGCCCGGCAAATAGCCCTGGAGGCTGTCGGGCACGCACGCGTTCGCGACACTGATTTTTACTACCAACTCGTCAAGTGGGTTTCCCACTTGGAAGCCGAAGCTTCTGTGGACCACGCCGGCATGGAAAGGGCCAACGCGCGCGAGCAACGCACCCTATTGCACCTCTTGCAAGTACGAGGCGAGGCGCACGACGCCGGTGCCGGCGTTTAGCGTGTACCACAAATGGCGGCCGACATCGTCTAGTTAGCTAAGACTAAGTTAGTACTTGTACGCTACTAGAGTATTAGTGGGAGTAGATAGTTAACTTGGCTATGATGGTTGTCAACATGGAAGTTCAATACTCTATATGTGGATCAGACCTGTTACTTTGCTCTGAATGTTGAACTTTCCGCTTGAACGTATGGAATGGGCTGTTATTTTTTTAAATGGGTTGTATTTGTCTCCTATTGAAGATGACTTGTGGGCCTAGCAAGTTGACGCATACACAATCAGGAGATGATTGTACGTGGAGAGGATGACATCAAGGACCCTCCAAGGTCATGGCAGTACGCAAGCAAGTGCCTCCTTATTTCAAGCCAATAAAAAAATGGCTCCTCCTAGTGGATTTCTGACATCTGGGTCCCATGCCATTGTCAACGTAGTCAATAAAGGAGAGACTTTCACAACGAGCGGCTAACACCAGGGACCCAGCAGCTCGCCCAGTTATTTTTGTTTTGGGTTAATTTGATAAATGCCACTCCAAATCTGGTGTATCTGAGAAATGCCACTGCAATTTCCAAACTTTGAAAAATGCCATTTCATGCCATTTCTAGTGGCATTTTTCGAAGTCTGTAGTGGCGTTTTTCAAAGTTTGCAAACTGCAGTGGCGTTTTTCAAAGTTTGCAAAAATTGCAGTGGCATTTTTCAAAATTTTAGAAATTGCAGTGGCATTTTTATGAATTGCCATAATTGGAGTGACATTTATCTAATTTTTTTGAGACGGAAGCAGGGTGTCAACTGGGCTGTGCGGGACACTCTGGCCTGTCTAGACAGGTTTTTATTTTATGTTTACCACAGACCAGCCCAGTAGTTTTTTTTCTTTCTGAAAATGGCTAGCCCAGTTTTTTTGTGATTTGTCAAGTAAGTCGCTTTATCAGGCCTGTTGGGCTGCAAATCTTTCAAGACGAGGAGAGCTTCATTCGGCTGGCCGAGAAATTGGCATATCAGTAATGAGAAATGGGCTGTACATTTTTAAAACACATCAAACCGGCAATTAGTTTCAAATATCTTTTTTTCATTTTGAGATTTTAAATTGCATTGATTTTTATGCATGGACAATTTATTGGATTTTATGATATACATTTATTTTTAAAATCAGTCTGAATGTGACTTGAAATTTCGGGATTAAAAACAGTTCAGGTCGCACCGACATATGCAAAGTTTCGTATAATTTTTTAACCGTGGCCACAATATGGGCTGTAATGCTAACAAAAAGAATATGGGCTCCAAAAAACCCGTAAGAATTAGCAAATGGGTTGTAAATTATTCGAAATAATGGCAGATGGGCTATATGATGTTTTCCACAGATGGCCTGTATACTGTTGGATGTCCATCCAACAGCCGTCGTGCTTCTTCAATCTCTGCTCTTCCTGCTCCAGCCGCTCAAACAAGCGCCGGCGGGACTGCCTGCTCCCTCCTCCCCGCGGCCGGCTGTGCTGCCGCGCAGGCCTCACCGCCCCACTGTACTCCCATCGCTGGCCTAGCCATCCCTCTACTCACCCACACGTGCTGTTATTCTCCGGCGACGGCAGACAAACCAGTAAACCCTCGTACAGTCGTACTCCCCTCCGCGTGGGAAACAAAAACAACTGCCGAGTCTTCCCTGCCTCCGTGTCGTTCCCTTCCTAGGCCTCGCCGTCATCCACCGCCCTGGTGCTCTCAGCATGGTGTGGTCAACATGGTCAACGACGGACATGCATCTTAAGTGGGCTGTACGTGGAGAGGCTGACAGCTGGGTCCACAGTCGGACGCAAGGAAATGCCTCCTTATTACGCGCAAAATAATGATTCCTCCCCTTGACATCTAGGACCCACCGAAAGGGCCTATGTATTTTGCGAAAAAAACGTTACCACCGCTGACAGCTCGGACCCACCAGCTATATCTTCGCACGCAAGGAAGCGCCTCCTTATTATGCACAAAAAAATGAATACTCCCCCTGCTAGCTGGGACCCAGTATAGTGGGCCTACTAAGTTGACGGGGACGAAGGGCTTTGTCAACTTAGTCAATATGCACGATTCTAGCTCGACTGACCGTACGATGTCCATCCAACGGCCGTAGTGCTTCTTCAACCTCTGGTCTTCTTACTCCAGCCGCCCAAAGCAGCGCCGGTCGTGCCGCCTGCTCCTGCCTCCCGTGGCCGGCTGTGCTGCCATGGAGGCCTCACCGCCCCCATACTACTCCCACCGCTGCCCAGGCCATCCCTCCACTCCACTCACCCACACCCCCTGTTATTCTGCGGCGATGGCAGCGCAGCCGAACCAGTGAACCCTCGTACTCCTCTCCACGTGGGCATCCACTGCCGCATCTTCCCTGGCTCCGTGTCGTCCCCTTCCTAGGCCTCGCCGTCTTCCACCTCCGTGGTGCTCTCGGCGCGGCATGGTCAATGTGGTCAACGACCGAATTCCATCGGAAGAATATTGTACGTGGAGAGGCTGACAGCTGGGTCCACGGCAGCCGCAAGGAAGTGTCTCCTTATTACGCGGAAAATAATTATTCCTCCACCTGACAGCAAGGACCCACCGGACGCCCACCAGTATTTCGCGAAAAAAATCGTTTGCCCCTGACTGCTGGACCCACCCGACGGGCCACCGTACTTAACAAAAAAAATGTTCCCCCTGCTGTCAGCTCGGACCCACCGGAAGTGCCTCCTTATTATGCACAAAAAAATGAATACCCCCTGCTAGCTGGGACCCACCTTGGTGGGAGGCTGACTTGTGGGCCTACTAAGTTGATCGGGACAGAGGGCTTTGTCCACTTAGTCAATATAAACGATTCTAGCTCTAGTGACCGTACGATGTCCATCCAACGGACGTAGTGCTTCTTCAACCTCTGGTCTTCTTGCTCCAGCCGCCCAAAGCAGCGCCCGTCGTGCCGCATGCTCCTGCCTCCCGTGGCCGGATATGCTGCCGTGGAGGCCTCACCGCCCCCTACTATTCCCACCGCTGGCCAGGCCCTGCGGCGACGACAGCCTCACACCGCAGTCGAACCAGTGAACCCTCGTACTCCTCTCCGCGCGGGCTTCCACTGCCGCGTCTTCCCCGGCTCCGTATCGTCCCCTTCCTAGGCCTCACCGTCATCCACCGCCCTGGTGCCCTTGGCGCGGCGTGGTCAACGTGGTCAAGGAACGACTTCCATCGGACGTGGACTGTACGTGGAGAGGCTGACAGCTAGGTCCATGGCCACAGCAAGGAAGTGCCTCCTTATTACACGAAAAATAATGATTCCTCCACCTGACAGCTGGGACCCACCGGATGGGCCACTGTATTTCGTGAAAAAACGTTTCCCCCTGACTGCTGGGACCCACCAGCTACATCTTCGCACGCAAGTAAGTGCGTCCTGGAAAAAACGATTCGCCCCCTGACTGCTGGGACCCACCAGCTACATCTTCGCACGCAAGGAAGTGCGTCCGAAAAAAATGATTCGCCCCCCTGACTGCTGGGACCCACCAGGTACATCTTCGCACGCAAGGAAGTGCCTGACAGTCGGGACCCACCTAGTCGAAGCGTACGTAGCGTTGTCATTCTGGTCGCAAACGTGTATGTACATATATACTGGTGGATGTAGAGGCGCGCACGTGTCGTAGTAGAGGCGCGCACGTAGCATGTACACGTACGTACAGCGGCCAGGGTGCAAGAAAGAAAATACGGCCACGTATGTGTACATACGGGCGGGGTCTCGAACGCCTACTCGCGCATACATACAGCGAGGGCTCGTGTACATGGCTGGGTCAAAACGGAGAAACAACATCGTCGCCGTGTTCATGGGGAGGCAACGGAATGCGTCATGTTCATGGGGAGGCAACGGAATGCGTCGTGTTCATCGGGAGGCAACGGAATGCGTCGTGTTCATCGGGAGGCAATGGAACGCGTGGGAGCCAACCGGCTAGGTCGCAACGGAATGCGTGGTCGTGTTCATCGGGAGGGCTTGGATGGAACATGCGATGGAAATGAGAGCAAGTGTACCGCAGAATGGAGGAAACGGACCTCCTACGGTCGAAACGGGGCTCCTGTTGATTGGGAGGGGTGTGGCGTACGGCAAAACGGAGGAAACGGACCTCCTACAGTCGAAACGGGGGTCTTGTTGATCGGGAGGGATGTGGCGTACTGCAAAACGGACGAAACGGACCTTCTACGGTCAAAACGGGGGTCCTGTTCATCGGGAGGGGTGTGGCGTACCGCAAAACGGGACTCCACGGGATACTGTTCATCTCCACCGTCGACCTCCTCCAGCCTGCACGGGCTACCGTCGACCTCCTCCAGCCTCCACGGGCTCCTGTTCATCCAGCCTCCACCGTGCGCTACTACACTGGCTACTGTTCAACCACCCCTCCACGGGCACCCCTCCACTGTCTACTATTCATCCAGCCCTCCACACCACGGGGGCCTGTTCAACCACCCCTCCACGGGCACCCCTCCATCGTCTACTATTCATCCAGCCCTCCACCACACCACGGGGTCCTGTTCATCCAGAGGCAACGCCACCGCTCACTGTTCATCCAACCCCCCCCCCCCCCGCAACGCTCACTGTTCATCCCAGAGGCAGCATCGATCAGCTTCAATTAGCAGCGGTAGCGAAGGAATCGATGGATCGGGTTCAGTTAACAGCCATCGATCGATCGCTCGGGTTCAGTAATGCGTAGCTTGCAGTGCAATCGCTCGGGTTCAGTTAGAGCTCAACGCCTCGCTCGGGTTCAGTTAGAGCCAATGCCTCGCACACACGCGCGTATGTGTACGAGAGAAACGCGCATCGCTCGGCCCCCGACCTCTCACCGTAACCGGGAACTCGCCAAAATTTCCCTCGCCCTCGCTTCTACCATGGTTTTTTCCGTGATGGACAACCCAAGGAATGTCATGCAGCTGCGTCTCCGGCCCGCCCAGGACGAAAAGCCCATTTTTTGTCATAGAAATAGGAGCCCACCACATCTATGATGATACCGGGTTTTGTCACAATTATCGTCATAGAATTGTCATATGTATGACAGGAAAAAAAATCGTTCGGCCCAAAATGTCAGTCAATCGCATATGCAAAAGATAGGTCTAATCATTTCAGCAAAGCGCTCAAAATCCTCATCATCCTTTTTCTTAGATGGTTTGGGAGGAAAAGGCATGGGTTTCTGAACCCAATATTCTCTTTCTTTACCATGTTTCCTAGCAACAAAGTCTCTCTTATCATAACGCTGATTCTTTGATTGTGGGTTATCAAGATCAATAGCAGGTTCATTTTCTACATCATTATTGTTACTAAGTTGAGCATTCTCATGAGCATCATTATTAAAATTTTCATTAGGTTCATGTTCATTGCCAGATTGTGTTTCAGCATCAGACATAGAGATATCATTTGGATTATCGGGTGGTTCAGCAATAGGTTCACTAGAAGTTTGCATAGTTCTATCATTTTTCTTTTTCTTCTTTTTAGAAGAACTAGGTGCATCATTTTTATTTCTCTGAGAATCTTGCTCAATTCTCTTAGGGTGGCCTTCAGGATACAAAGGTTCTTGAGTCATTCTACCAGTTCTAGTAGCCACTTTAACAACATAATCATTTTTCTTACTATTCATTTCATCGAGCAATTCTTTTTGAGCCTTAAGTACTTGTTCTACTTGAGTGGTAACCATAGAAGCATGTTTGCTAACAAGTTTAAGTTCACCTTTAACATTAGCCATATAATCACCCAAGTGTCCAAGCATATTTGAATTGTATTTCAATTGTCTACCAAAATAAGCATTAAAATCTTCTTGCTTAGCCATAAATCTATCAAACTCATCTAAGCATGGGCTAGCAATCTTAGTAGGAGGGATTTCAGCTTTATCATATCTATAGAGAGAATTTACCTTTACTACCTGTGTCAGGTTATCGAGGTCTGGAGGTTCTTCAATAGGTGGTGGATCAAGATCATATGTTTCTTCGACAGACGGTAAATTAAGGCCATGTATTTCTTCAATAGGAGGTAAATTCTTAACATCTTCATCTTTAATACCTTTTTCTTTCATAGATTTCCTTGCCTCTTGCATATCTTCGGGACTGAGGAATAGAACACCTCTCTTCTTCGGAGTTGGTTTAGGAATAGGATCATTAATTGGAGCAGGAACTGGCTCAGGAGGCGCCCAATTATTTTCATTTGTCAACATATTATTCAATAAGATTTCAGCTTCATCCGGTGTTCTTTCCCTGAAAAGAGAACAAGCACAACTATCCAGGTAATCTCTGGAAGCATCAGTTAGTCCATTATAAAAGATAACAAGTATTTCATTTTTCTTAAGAGGATGATCAGGCAAAGCATTAAGTAACTTGAGAAGCCTCCCCCAAGCTTGTGGGAGACTCTCTTCTTTAATTTGCACAAAGTTGTATATTTCCTTTAAAGTAGCTTGTTTCTTATGAGCAGGGAAATACTTAGCACAGAAGTAATAGATCATATCCTAGGGACTACGCACAAAACCAGGATCAAGAGAATTAAACCATATCTTAGCATCACCCTTTAATGAGAACGGAAATATTTTGAGGATATAAAAGTAGCGGGATCTCTCATCATTAGTGAACAGGGTGGCTATATCATTTAATTTAGTAAGATGTGCCACAACAGTTTCAGATTCATAACCATGAAAAGGATCAGATTCAACCAAAGTAATTATATCAAGATCAACAGAGAATTCATAATCATTATCAGTAACACAGATAGGTGAAGTAGCAAAAGCAGGGTCAGGTTTCATCCTAGCATTTAGAGATTGCTTATTCCATTTAGCTAATAACCTTTTGAGTTCATATCTATCTTTGCAAGCTAAAATAGCTAAAGAAGCTTCTTGATAAAAACATAACCCTCAGGAATAACAAGTGATTCTTCATCATCACTTTCATCAGTATTATCAGGTTCCATATTTTCAATATCTCTAGCCCTAGCAAGTTGTTCGTCAAGAAATTCACCAAGTGGCACAGTAGTATCAAGCATAGAAGTAGTTTCATCATAAGTATCATGCATAGCAGAAGTAGCATCATCAATGACATGCGACATATCAGAACGAATAGCAGAAGCAGGTTTAGGTGTCGCAAGCTTACTCATAACAGAAGATGAATCAAGTGCAGAGGAAGATGGTAGTTCCTTACCTCCCCTCGTAGTTGAGGGATAAATTATTGTCTTAGCGCCTTTCAAGTTTTTCATAGTGTCCAGCAGATATAAATCCCAAGTGACTCAAAGAATAGAGCTATGCTCCGCGACAAGGGCGCCAGAAATTAGTCTTGATAACCCACAAGTATATGGGATCGCAACAGCTTTCGATGGTAGAGTATTCAACCCAAATTTATTGATTCGATAAGTATTAGCAGCTGAGTTGTCAATTCGACCACACCTGGAAACTTAGTATCTGCAGCAAAGTGTTTAGTAGCAAAGTAATATGATAGTGGTGGTAACGGTAACAAAAGAGTAATGAAAGCAAAGTAATATTTTTGGTATTTTGTAGTGGTTGTAACAATAGCAACAGGAAAGTAAATAAGCGTAAACCAGTATATGGAAAGCTCATAGGCATCGGATCAGTGATGGATAATTATGCCGGATGTGGTTCATCATGTAACAGTCATAACATAGGGTGACATAGAACTAGCTCCAATTCATAAATGTAATGTAGGCATGTATTCCTAATATAGTCATACGTGCTTATGGAAAAGAACTTGCATGGCATCTTTTGTCCTACCCTCCCGTGGCAGCGGGGTCCTAATGGAAACTAAGGGATATTAAGGCCTCCTTTTAATAGAGAACCGGAACAAAGCATTAGCACATAGTGAATACATGAACTCCTCAAACTACGGTCATCACCGGTAAGTATCCCGATTATTGTCACTTCGGGGTTAACGGATCATAACACATAATAGGTGACTATAGACTTGCAAGATAGGATCAAGAACTCTCATATATTGATGAAAACATAATAGGTTCAGATCTGAAATCATGGCACTCGGGCCCTAGTGACAAGCATTAAGCATAGCAAAGTCATAGCAACATCAATGTCAGAACATAGTGGATACTAGGGATCAAACCCTAACAGAACTAACTCGATTACATGATAAATCTCATCCAACCCATCACCGTCCAGCAAGCCTATGATGGAATTACTCACGCACGGCGGTGAGCATCATGAAATTGGTGATGGAGGATGGTTGATGATGACGACGGCGACGAATCCCCCTCTCCGGAGCCCTGAACGGACTCCAGATCAGCCCTCCCAAGAGGTTTTAGGGCTTGGCGGCGGCTCCGTATCGTAAAACGCGATGATTTCTTATCTTCTATTTTTTCTCCTCGAAAGCAAATATATAGAGTTGGAGTTGGAGTCGGAAGGTCTCCAGGGGGCCCATGAGGTAGGGGGCGCGCCCCCACCCTCGTGGACAGGGTGTGCGCCCCCTGGTCTTCATCTTTGGTGAGGATTTTTTATTATTTATTGTAAGATATTCCGTGGAGTTTCA
Organism: Triticum aestivum; assembly: GCF_018294505.1. Taxonomy (NCBI): domain Eukaryota; kingdom Viridiplantae; phylum Streptophyta; class Magnoliopsida; order Poales; family Poaceae; genus Triticum; species Triticum aestivum. The sequence goes on from NC_057800.1 coordinate 94,102,594, forward strand.
GGTCATTCCGAGAACTTTTGTTTTCTGCACATAAAACAACATCATGGCAATTCTGCTGAAAACAACGTCAGTCCGGGTTAGTTCCATTCAAATCATACAAGTTAGAGTCCAAAACAAGGGCAAAAGTGTTTGGAAAAGTAGATACGACGGAGACGTATCAAATCCCCCAAGCTTAAACCCTTGCTTGTCCTTAAGCAATTCAGTTGACGAACTAAAAGAAATAAAGAAAAACTTTTAGAAACTCTGTTTGCTCTTGTTGTTGTAAATATATCAAGCCAACATTTAAGTTTTCAGCAAAGATTATAAGTAACCACATTTGCACTAATTCTCAGGTCTCATGATTACCCATATCAATAGCATAATCAACTAGCAAGCCATAATAATAAATCTCGAATGACAACACTTTCTCAAAACAATCATAATATGATATAACAAGATGGTATCTCGCTAGCCCTTTCTGAGACCGCAAAACATAAATGCAGAGCACCTTTAAAGATCAAGGACTGACTAGACATTGTAATTCATGGTAAAAGAGATCCAACCATAGTCACACCCAATATAAATTAGCAGTGATGAATGCAAATGACAGCTGCGCTCTCCAGCTAGTGCTTTTAATAAGAGGGTGATGACTCAACATAAAAGTAAATAGATAGACCCTTCGTAGAGGGGAGCAGGGATTTGTAGAGGTGCCAGAGCTCGGTTTTGAAATAGAGATAATTAATATTTTGAGCGGTATACTTTCATTGTCAACATAGCAACTAAGAGATGGCGATATCTTCCATGCTACACACATTATAGGCGGTTCCCAAACAGAATGGTAAAGTTTATACTCCCCCTCCACCAACAAACATCAATCCATGGCTTGCTCGAAACAACGAGTGCCTCCAACATACATCAGGTCCCAGGGGGAGTTTTTTGCAATTATTTTGATTTAGTTTGCATAAAGCATGGGACTGGGCATCCCGGTGACCAGCCATTTTCTCGTGAGTGAGGAGCGGAGTCCACTCCTCTTGAGAATAACCCGCCTAACATGGAAGATAAGGCAGCCCTAGTTGATACATGAGCTATTCGAGCATACAAAACAGAATGTTTATTTGAAGGTTTAGAGTTTGGCACATACAAATTTACTTGGAACGGCAGGTAGATACAGCATATAGGAAGGTATAGTGGACTCATCTGGAATAACTTTGGGGTTTAAGGGATTGGATGCACAAGCAGTATTCCCGCTTAGTATAGGTGAAGGCTAGAAAAAGACTGGGAATAGACCAACTAGAGAGAGACAACAGCCATGTACATGCATTAAAATTAATAAACATTGGATGCAAGCATGAGTAGGATATAATCCACCATGAACATAAATATCGTGAAGGCTATGTTGATTTGTTTCAACTACATGCGTGAACATGTGCCAAGTCAAGTCACTTAAATCATTCAAAGGAGGATACCACCCCATCATACCACATCATAACCATCTCAATAGCATGTTGGCACGCAAGGTAAACCATTATAACTCATAGCTAATCAAGCATGGCACAAGCAACTATGATCTCTAATTGTCATTGCAAACATGTTTATTCATAACAAGCTGAATCAAGAACGATGAACTCATCATATTTACAAAAACAAAAGAGGTCGAGTTCATACCAGCTTTTCTCATCTCAGTCAGTCCATCATATATCATCATAATTGCCTTTCACTTGCACGACCGAACGATGTGAATAATAATAAGAGTGCACATGCATTGGACTAAGCTGGAATCTGCGAGCATTCAATAAACAGGAGAAGACAAAGCAATATGGTCTCTTGGTTAAATCAACAATAAAGCATATAAGAGCCACTTCAACAATTTAATCATGGTCTTCTCCTACTGACCCCAAAGAAAAGAAAAGAAATAAAACTATTTACACGGGAAAGCTCCCAACAAGCAAAAGAAGAATGGGAAATATTTTTGGGTTTTCTTTTTAATTATTACTACAAGCATGGAAAGTAAATTAATTAAAAGCTACAAGTAATTCTTTTGGTTTTTCTTAAGGTTTATTAAACACACAAGAAGAAAGCAGGAAAAAGAAAATAAACTAGCATGGATATTACAGTGAAAGAGTATGAGCACTGACATCTAGCAATGAGTGTGTGTGAACATAAATGTAATGTCGGTGAGAAATACGTACTCCCCCAACTTAGGCTTTTGGCCTAAGTTGGTCTATGGTCACGGCTGGCCTGGCTGATATCCATAATAGTAGTTGGGGTCGTACTGTGATGCAGCAGATATCGCCCGCTGAGCTGCAGCGTGGTGACGAGTGGCCTCCTCTCTCCTCTCGTACTCATCTGCCTCCTCTCTGGTAATAGTGTATCCTCCTCTTGCCTGATAATCAAAGAAAGCAGGAGCAGGGAGAGTAATACGGACAGCACGGCGTCTGCCAAAGATTAATCGGTACTGGAGAGGTGATTCGTTCCTCTCGACAAAATGGTGGTGAACCATAGCATTAAAATCTAGATAGGCAGGAGGTAATTCAATATCATGTTCGCGTACATCTATACCAAGAAAATTAGCTACGTGGGTTGCATAAATTCCACCAAAGAAATCTCCATTAAGTCTATTAAGATGCAACCTACGTGCAACAATGGCTCCCAAATTATATGATTTGTCTCCTAACACAACACTCCTAAGAACACTGAGGTCAGGGACACATACGTGACATGCCTCATCTTTACCATTTATGCATCTACCTATCAAGAGAGAAAAATAATGTATAGCAGGAAAGTGAATGCTCCCTATGGTAGCTTGTGTAATATCTCTAGATTCTCCCATAGTTATATTAGCAAGAAAATCTCTAAATTCAGATTTGCGAGGATCCCTTATACTACCCCATTGTAGAAGTTTGCATGCAGTGGTAAAATCCTCTAAGTCCATGGTACAAGATTTATCATAAAGATCAAACAGGACAGTTGGAGAATTACGTGAAGTGGAAAATTCAAACCTCCTCACAAAGGAACTGGTGAGGTTATGATACTGACTGCACTTCTCTTCCTCGAAGCTCACAAGATCAGCGTTACGCAAATATGCGTTGAATTCTTCTTTTATTCCCGCTCGATCCATAAAATTTTCAGAAGGCCACTCACAAGGACGCACTGGAGCGTCTCTTGGTGGCTCTTCGTCAGCATCACGCATTGCAAGCCTGGGTCCTTGCTTCTTTGAAGAACCACCTTGGAACATTTTCCTAAGCATTTTCTTCCTCTCAAAAATTCTGAAATTTTTTAGTAACTTCAAAATAAAAGTAAACCAAACTCAATAATATTGATAGCAACTACTCCTACAAGTGCCTAGGGCCTATGTCACACATCAAAACTACTTTTGACCATATAAATTTGACATGCAAGCTCAAGAACAGGGTCACCTAAGCAGCAAAAATTTGTAATGAATAAAGCACTAGAACAAAAACTAATTGGACCAATGGAGGAGTCACATACCAAGGAACAATCTCCCCAAGCAGTTTTGCAAGAGGTGCTTTGAGCAAGGAGATCGAAAATTACAGCAAAGAGGGCTGGAACTCGTGCTTGAGTTGGTTTTTCGTGTTTGTGGGAGGAAGAAGAAGAGGATGGGTGCAGGAATAAGTGGAGGAGGGCCACCGTGAGCCCACGAGGCAGGGGGCGCGCCTAGGGGGTAGGGCGCACCCTCCACCCACATGGCCAGGTGGCAGCTCCCCCCGCGGTAATTTTTGCACCATAAATCCTCAAATATTCCCGAAAAAATCGTATTAAATTGGCATGTCATTCTGAGGACTTTTATTTTCGGGATATTTTTATATTGCACGGGTAAGTCAGGAAACAGACAGAAAAATACTATTTTTACTTTGTTTCAACTAAATAACAGAAAGTATAGAGAGGGTACAGAAGGTTGTGCTTCTAGTTTCATCCATCTCATGCTCATCAAAAGGAATCCACTAACAAGGTTGATCAAGTCTTGTTAACAAACTCATTCCGATTAACATGAAACTGGAGAAATTTTGAATAACACTAGGTTACCTCAATGGGGATATGCACATCCCCAATAATAAGTATATAATATTTCTTCTTGACAGTAGGAAGAGGAAATACAAAACCTCCAAATATAATCGATGGAATTTTTCTGATATAATTGATACTATGAACTTGAGGTTGTTTCCTCGGAAAGTGTATCGTATGCTCATTACCATTAACATGAAAAGTGACATTGCCTTTGTTGCAATCAATAACAGCCCCTGCAGTATTAAGAAAAGGTCTTCCAAGAATAATAGACATACTATCGTCCTCGAGAATATCAAGAATAACAAAGTCCATTAAAATAGTAACGTTTGCAACCACAACAGGCACATCCTCACAAATACCGAAAGGTATAGCAGTTGATTTATTAGCCATTTGCAAAGATATTTCAGTAGGTGTCAACTTATTCAAGTCAAGTCTACGATATAAAGAGAGAGGCATAACACTAACACCGGCTCCAAGATCACATAAAGCAGTTTTAACATAGTTTCTTTTAATGGAGCATGGTATAGTAGGTACTCCGGGATCTCCAAGTTTCTTTGGTATTCCACCTTTAAAATTATAATTAGCAAGCATGGTGGAAATTTCAGCTTCCGGTATCTTTCTTTTATTTGAAACAATATCTTTCATGTACTTAGCATAAGGATTCATTTTGAGCATATCAGTCAATCGCATACGCAAAAAGATAGGTCTAATCATTTTAGCAAAGCGCTCAAAATCCTCATCATCCTTTTTCTTAGATGGTTTGGGAGGAAAAGGCATGGTTTTCTGAACCCAAGATTATTTTCTTTACCATGTTTCCTAGCAACAAAGTCTCTCTTATCATAACGCTGATTCTTTGATTGTGGGTTATCAAGATCAACAGCAGGTTCAATTTCTACATCATTATCGTTACTAGGTTGAGCATCCTCATGAGCATCATTATTAACATTTTCATTAGGTTCATGTTCATTGCCAGATTGTGTTTCAGCATCAGACATAGAGATATCATTTGGATTATCAGGTGGTTCAGCAATAGGTTCACTAGAAGTTTGCATAGTTCTATCATTTTTCTTTTTCCTCTATTTAGAAGAACTAGGTGCATCATTTTTATTTCTCTGAGAATCTTGCTCAATTCTCTTAGGGTGGCCTTCGGGATACAAAGGTTCCTGAGTCATTCTACCAGTTCTAGTAGCCACTTTAACAGCATAATCATTTTTCTTACTATTCATTTCATCGAGCAATTTTTTTGAGCCTTAAGTACTTGTTCTACTTGAGTGGTAACCATAGAAGCATGTTTGCTAAAAAGTTTAAGTTCACCTTTAACATTAGCCATATAATCACCCAAGTGTCCAAGCATATTTGAATTGTATTTCAATTGTCTACCAAAATAAGCATTAAAATCTTCTTGCTTAGCCATAAATCTATCAAACTCATCTAAGCATGGGCTAGCAATCTTAGTAGGAGGGATTTCAGCTTTATCATATCTATAGAGAGAATTTACCTTTACTACCTGTGTCGGGTTATCGAGGTCTGGAGGTTCTTCAATAGGTGGTGGATCAAGATCATATGTTTCTTCGACAGACGGTAAATTAAGGCCATGTATTTCTTCAATAGGAGGTAAATTCTTAACATCTTCAGCTTTAATACCTTTTTCTTTCATAGATTTCTTTGCCTCTTGCATATCTTCGGGACTGAGGAATAGAACACCTCTCTTCTTCGGAGTTGGTTTAGGAATAGGATCATTAATTGGAGCAGGAACTGGCTCGGGAGGTGCCCAATTATTTTCATTTGTCAACATATTATTCAATAAGATTTCAGCTTCATCCGGTGTTCTTTCCCTGAAAAGAGAACCAGCACAACTATCCAGGTAATCTCTGGAAGCATCAGTTAGTCCATTATAAAAGATATCAAGTATTTCATTTTTCTTAAGAGGATGATCAGGCAAAGCATTAAGTAACTTGAGAAGCCTCCCCCAAGATTGTGGGAGACTCTCTTCTTTAATTTGCACAAAGTTGTATATTTCCTTTAAAGCAGCTTGTTTCTTATGAGCAGGGAAATACTTAGCAGAGAAGTAATAGATCATATCCTAGGGACTACGCACAAAACCAGGATCAAGAGAATTAAACCATATCTTAGCATCACCCTTTAATGAGAACGGAAATATTTTGAGGATATAAAAGTAGCGGGATCTCTCATCATTAGTGAACAGGGTGGCTATATCATTTAATTTAGTAAGATGTGCCACAACAGTTTCAGATTCATAACCATGAAAAGGATCAGATTCAACCAAAGTAATTATATCAAGATCAACAGAGAATTCATAATCATTATTAGTAACACAGATAGGTGAAGTAGCAAAAGCAGGGTCAGGTTTCATCCTAGCATTTAGAGATTGCTTATTCCATTTAGCTAATAACCTTTTGAGTTCATATCTATCTTTGCAAGCTAAAATAGCTAAAGAAGCTTCTTGATCAAAAACATAACCCTCAGGAATAACAAGTGATTCTTCATCATCACTTTCATCAGTATTATCAGGTTCCATATTTTCAATATCTCTAGCCCTAGCAAGTTGTTCGTGAAGAAATTCACCAAGTGGCACACTAGTATCAATCATAGAAGTAGTTTCATCATAAGTATCATGCATAGCAGAAGTAGCATCATCAATGACATACGACATATCAGAACGTATAGCAGAAGCAGGTTTAGGTGTCGCAAGCTTACTCATAACAGAAGGTGAATCAAGTGCAGAGCTAGATGGCAGTTCCTTACCTCCCCTCGTAGTTGAGGGATAAATTGTTGTCTTAGCGTCTTTCAAGTTCTTCATAGTGTCCAGCAGATATAAATCCCAAGTGACTCAAAGAATAGAGCTATGCTCCCCGGCAACAACGCCAGAAATTAGTCTTGATAACCCACAAGTATAGGGGATCGCAACAGCTTTCGAGGGTAGAGTATTCAACCCAAATTTATTGATTCGACACAAGGGGAGCCAAAGAATATTCTCAAGTATTAGCAGTTGAGTTGTCAATTCAACCACACCTGGAAACTTAGTATCTGCAGCAAAGTGTTTAGTAGCAAAGTAATATGATAGTGGTGGTAACGGTAACAAAAGAGTAATGAAAGCAAAGTAATATTTTTGGAATTTTGTAGTGATTGTAACAATAGCAACATGAAAATAAATAAGCGTAAACCAGTATATGGAAAGCTCATAGCCATCGGATCAGTGATGGATAATTATGCCGGATGTGGTTCATCATGTAACAGTCATAACATAGGGTGACACAGAACTAGCTCCAATTCATCAATGTAATGTAGGCATGTATTCCTAATATAGTCATACGTGCTTATGGAAAAGGACTTGCATGACATCTTTTGTCCTACCCTCCCGTGGCAGCGGGTCCTAATGGAAACTAAGGGATATTAAGGCCTCCTTTTAATAGAGAACCGGAACAAAGCATTAGCACATAGTGAATACATGAACTCCTCAAACTATGGTCATCACCGGGAGTGGTCCCAATTATTATCACTTCGGGGTTGCCGGATCATAACACATAATAGGTGACTATAGACTTGCAAGATAGGATCAAGAACTCACATATATTCATGAAACACATAATAGGTTCAGATCTTAAATCATGGCACTCGGGCCCTAGTGACAAGCATTAAGCATAGCAAAGTCATAGAAACATCAATCTCAGAACATAGTGGATACTAGGGATCAAACCCTAACAAAACTAACTCGATTACATGATAAATCTCATCCAACCCATCACCGTCCAGCAAGCCTACGATGGAATTACTCACGCACGGCGGTGAGCATCATGAAATTGGTGATGGAGGATGGTTGATAATGACGACGGCGACGAATCCCCCACTCCGGAGCCCCGGACGGACTCCGATCCTCCCGAGAGGTTTCAGGGCTTGGCGGCGGCTCCGTATCATAAAACGCGATGATTTCTTCTCTTCTATTTTTCTCCCCGAAAGCAAATATATAGAGTTGGAGTTGGAGTCGGAAGGTCTCCAGGGGGCCCATGAGGTAGGGGGGCGCGCCCCCCACCCTCGTGGACAGGGTGTGGGTCCCCTGGTCTTCATCTTTGGCGAGGATTTTTTATTATTTATTGTAAGATATTCCGTGGAGTTTCAGGTCATTCCGAGAACTTCTGTTTCCTGCACATAAAACAACATCATGGAAATTATGCTGAAAACAACGTCAGTCCGGGTTAGTTCCATTCAAATCATACAAGTTAGAGTCCAAAACAAGGGCAAAAGTGTTTGGAAAAGTAGATACGATGGAGACGTATCATGCCATTCTACTCATCAATTAATCATTCCATGATTTGAGCATTCGCGTTCGCTAATCTGACCATGGTTGTCTGCTTGTATTCAAAGGGATCTATGGGCCCTTTCATGGATTAATGGTCGAGTTATCACCAACTCTCTCTCAGTAATCTTGACGTTTTGGGCTTCTCTTTCAAAAAATTGCATGTCACACATGCGATGATTCTCTCTTCCCTTTATAAATTCACAGTCATGATAATATTTTCATTTAAGTACCCTTGCAGATAAGGAATTTTGATTCGTTCGCGGTCTCCATCCTACTTCATCTGGTCACATCCAAATCACATTCTTAGCAGTGGTGCAGATCATATCCGGGAGGAACCACTCTATGGTCGGATGCTTACGAGAGTGGTGATTGTTGGAAATATGCCCTAGAGGCAATAATAAATTAGTTATTATTATATTTCCTTGTTCATGATAATCGTTTATTATCCATGCTAGAATTGTATTGATAGGAAACTCAGATACATGTGTGGATACATAGACAACACCATGTCCCTAGTAAGCCTCTAGTTGACTAGCTCGTTGATCAATAGATGGTTACGGTTTCCTGACCATGGACATTGGATGTCATTGATAACGGGATCACATCATTAGGAGAATGATGTGATGGACAAAGACCCAATCCTAAGCCTAGCACAAGATCATGTAGTTCGTATGCTAAAGCTTTTCTAATGGCAAGTATCATTTCCTTAGACCATGAGATTGTGCAACTCCCGGATACCGTAGGAGTACTTTGGGTGTGCCAAACGTCACAACGTAACTGGGTGGCTATAAAGGTACACTACAGGTATCTCCGAAAGTGTCTGTTGGGTTGGCACGAATCGAGACTGGGATTTGTCACTCCGTGTGAACGGAGAGGTATCTCTAGGCCCACTCGGTAGGACATCATCATAATGTGCACAATGTGATCAAGGAGTTGATCACGGGATGATGTGTTACGAAACGAGTAAAGAGACTTGCCGGTAACGAGATTGAACAAGGTATCGAGATACCGACGATCGAATCTCGGGCAAGTATCGTACCGCTAGACAAAGGGAATTGTATACGGGATTGATTAAGTCCTTGACATCGTGGTTCATCCGATGAGATCATCGTGGAACATGTGGGATCCAACATGGGTATCCAGATCCCGCTGATGGTTATTGACCGGAGAGTCATCTCGGTCATGTCTGCATGTCTCCCGAACCCGTAGGGTCTACACACTTAAGGTTCGGTGATGCTAGGGTTATAGAGATATTAGTATGCGGTAGCCCAAAAGTTGTTCGGAGTCCCGGATGAGATCCCGGACATCATGAGGAGTTCCGGAATGGTCCGGAGGTAAAGATTTATATATGGGAAGTCTTGTTTTGGTCGCCGGAAAAGTTTCGCGCATTATCGGTATTGTACCGGGAGTGCCGAAAGGGGTCCAGGGGTCCACCAAAGGGGTCCACCTGCCCCGGGGGGGCACATGGGCTGTACGAGTGTGCGCCTTGGCCTATATGGGCCAAGGGCACCAGCCCCAAGAGGCCCATGCGCCAAGAGATAAGGGAAAGAAAGAGTCCTAAAGGGGGAAGGCACCTCCTAGGTGCCTTGGGGAGGATGGACTCCTCCCTGGCTGCACCCTTCCTTGGAGGAAGGGCCAAGGCTGCCCCCCTCTCCCTTGGCCCTATATATAGGGGGGGAAGGGAGGGCAGCCGCACCTAAGCCCTGGCGCCTCCCTCTCCCTCCCATGACACATCTCCCTCCTTCCGCAGCGCTTGACGAAGCCCTGTTGGAATCCCGCTACTTCCACCACCACGCCATCGTGCTGCTGGATCTCCATCAACCTCTCCTCCCCCCTTGCTGGATCAAGAAGGAGGAGACGTCGCTGCTCCGTACGTGTGTTGAACGCGGAGGTGCCGTCCGTTCGGCGCTAGGATCATCGGTGATTTGGATCACGACGAGTACGACTCCATCAACCCCGTTCTCTTGAACGCTTTCGCGCGTGGTCTACAAGGGTATGTAGATCCACTCCTCCCTCGTTGCTAGATGACTCCATAGATTGATCTTGGTGATACGTAGAAAATTTTGAATTATTGCTACGTTCACAATAGTGATACCCACAACCCAGCCCAAGGTTTGACGCATGTGTCTCGTAAAGGCGAAATATTCTTCCAATGAGAGGTGACGCTTTCATGGTTTATAGAGGCAGGTATTTGTGCCTGATATGAGTGTTACCGTGTCTACTAAAACAAATCAGATCACATCATTTTCCATATAATTAAAATCACATTTCCATGGTGCAGAAAAGGAAAAGATCATTTTACCCAAGAGTCTCTATCTATCGACTATCGTTGGCCGGTCTCCCCCAAATCTGCGAACCCCCAAACCCTAGCTCCCCCAAATCACCGAGCCAACCCCTTCTCCCGAGCTCCACCCACCGCATTGGCGCGGTGTGATCTGTGAGTGTGTGAGGCGCCAAATAAAATCCCTCATCCAACCATGGAGCAGAGCGATGGGCCGAAGCGGCCGAAGCTCGTTGATGCTGCCGATGGCGACGAGGACCGCCTCAGCGTGCGCCCCCCCCTCTCCCTTGGCCCTATATATAGTGGGGGGAAGGTAGGGCAGCCGCACCTAAGCCCTGGCGCCTCCCTCTCCCTCCCATGACACATCTCCCTCCTCCCGCAGCGCTTGGAGAAGCCCTGTTGGAATCCCGCTACTTCCACCACCACGCCGTTGTGCTGCTGGATATCCATCAACCTCTCCTCCCCCCTTGCTGGATCAAGAAGGAGGAGACGTCGCTGCTCCGTACGTGTGTTGAACGCGGAGGTGCCGTCCGTTCGGCGCTAGGATCATCGGTGATTTGGATCACGACGAGTACGACTCCATCAACCCCGTTCTCTTGAACGCTTCCGCGCACGATCTACAAGGGTATGTAGATCCACTCCTCCCTCGTTGCTAGATGACTCCATAGATTGATCTTGGTGATACGTAGAAAATTTTGAATTATTGCTACGTTCACAACAGTTGCATCATGAGCTAGGTCTATGCGTAGTTTCTATGCACGAGTAGAACACAAAGTAGTTGTGGGCATTGATTTTGTTCAATATGCTTACCGTTACTAGTCCAATCTTGTTTCGACGGTATTGTGGGATGAAGCGGCCCGGACCGACCTTACACGTACTCTTACGTGAGACTGGTTCCACCGACTGACATGCACTAGTTGCATAAGGTGGCTAGCGGGTGTTTGTCTCTCCCACTTTAGTCGGATCGGATTCGATGAAAAGGGTCCTTATGAAGGGTAAATAGCAATTGGCATATCACGTTGTGGTCTTTGCGTAGGTAAGAAACGTTCTTGCTAGAAACCCATAGCAGCCACGTAAAACATGCAAACAACAATTAGAGGACGTCTAACTTGTTTTTGCAGGGTATGCTATGTGATGTGATATGGCCAAGAAGAATGTGATGAATGATATGTGATGTATGATATTGATCATGTTCTTGTAATAGGAATCACGACTTGCATGTCGATGAGTATGACAACCGGCAGGAGCCATAGGAGTTGTCTTTATTTATTTATGACCTGCGTGTCAACATAAACGCCATGTAATTACTTTACTTTATTGCTGACCGTTAGCGGTAGTAGTAAAAGTAATAGTTGGTGAGACAACTTCATGAAGACACGATGATGGAGATCATGATGATGGAGATCATGGTGTCATGCCGGTGACGTTAATGATCATGGAGCCTCGAAGATGGAGATCAAAAGGAGCAATATGATATTGGCCATATCATGTCACTATTTGATTGCATATGATGTTTATCATGTTTATACATCTTATTTGCTTAGAACGACGGTAGTAAATAAGATGATCCCTCTTTAAAATTTCAAGAATGTGTTTCCCCTAACTGTGCACCGTTGCGAAAGTTCGTCGTTTCGAAGCAGCACGTGATGATCGGGTGTGATAGATTCTTACGTTCGAATACAATGGGTGTTGACGAGCCTAGCATGTACAGACATGGCCTCGGAACACACGCAAAACACTTAGGTTGACTTGACGAGCCTAGCATGTACAGACATGGCCTCGGAACACAAGAGACCAAAAGGTCGAGCATGAATCGTATGGTAGATGCGATCAACATGAAGATGTTCACCGATGATGACTAGTCCGTCTCACGTGATGATCGGACACGGCCTAGTTGACTCAGATCATGTAATCACTTAGATGACTAGAGGGATGTCTAACTGAGTGGGAGTTCATAAGATGAACTTAATTATCCTGAACATAGTCAAAAGGTCTTCGCAAATTATGTCGTAGCTCGCGCTTCAGTTCTACTGTTTAGATATGTTCCTAGAGAAAATTTAGTTGAAAGTTGATAGTAGCAATTATGCGGACTAGGTCCGTAAACTGAGGATTGTCCTCATTGCTTCATAGAAGGCTTATGTCCTTAATGCACCACTCAGTGTGTTGAACCTCGAACGTTGTCTGTGGATGTTGCGAACATCTGACATACACATTTTCATAACTACGTGATAGTTCAGTTAAACGGTTTAGAGTTGAGGCACCGAAGACGTTTTGAAACGTCGCGAAACATATGAGATGTTTCGAGGGATGAAATTGGGATTTCAGGCTCGTGCCCACGTCAAGAGGTATAAGACCTCCGATGATTTTCTTAGCCTGCAAACTAAGGGAGAAAAGCTCAATTGTTGAGCTTGTGCTCAGATTGTCTGAGTACAACAATCATTTGAATCGAGTGGGAGTTGATCTTCCAGATGAGATAGTGATGTTTCTCTGAAGTCATTACCACCAAGCTGCTAGAGCTTCGTGATGAACTATAATATATCAGGGACATATATGATGATCCTTGAGATATTCGCGATGTTTGACACCACAAAAGTAGAAATCAAGAAGGAGCATCAATTGTTGATGGTTGGTGAAACCACTAGTTTCAAGAAGGGCAAGGGCAAAAGGGATACTTCATGAAACGGCAAATCAGCTGCTGCTCTAGTGAAGAAACCCAAGGTTGAACCCAAAACCGAGACTAAGTGCTTCTGTAATAAGGGGAACAGCCACTGGAGCAGAATTACCCTAGATACTTTGTAGATGAGAAGGTTGTCGATAGAAGTATATTGGATATACATTATGTTAATGTGTACTTTACTAGTACTCCTAGTAGCACCAGGGTATTAGATACCGGTTTGGTTGCTAAGTGTTAGTAACTCGAAAGAAAAGCTACGGAATAAATGGAGACTAGCCAAAAGGTGAGATGACGATATGTGTTGGAAGTATTTCCATGGTTGATCAAATATCGTACGCTCCCTCTACCATCAAGATTGGTGTTTGCGTTGAGCATAGACATGATTGGATTATGTCTATCGCGATACGGTTATTCATTTAAGGAGAATAATGGTTACTCTGTTTATTTGAATAATACCTTCAATGGTCTTACGCCTAAAATGAATGGTTTATTGAATCTCGATCGTAGTGATACACATGTTCATGCCAAAAGATATAAGATAGTAATGATAGTACCACCTACTTGTGGCACTGCCACTTAAGTCATATCGGTATAAAACGCATGAAGAAGCTCCATGTTGATGGATCTTTGGGCTCACTCGTTTTGAAAAGTTTGAGACATGCGAACCATGTCTATTGGTGTATATGCATGAAGAAACTCCATGCAAATGGACCGTTTGGACTCACTTGATTTTGAATCACTTGAGACATGCAAATCATACCACATGGGCAAGATGACTGAAAGCCTTGTTTTCAGTAAAATGGAACTAGAAAGCAACTTGTTGGAAGTAATACATTTTGATGTGTGCAGTCCAATGAGTGCTGAGGCGTGTAGTGGACATCGTTATGTTCTTACTTCACAGATGATTTGAGTAAGATGTTGAGTATATTTACTTGATGAATCACGAGTCTGAATTATCGAAAGGTTCAAGTAATTTCAGGGTGAAGTTGAAAGATCGTCGTGACAAGAGGATAAAATATCTATGATATGATCATAGAGATGAATATCTGAATTACGAGTTTGGCATAAAATTAAGACATTGTGGAAATTGTTTCACAACTAATACAGCCCGGAACACCATAGTGTGATGGTGTGTCCGAACATCATAACTTCACCCTATTGGATATGATGCAAACCATGATGTCTCTTATCGAATTACCACGATAGTTTATGGGTTAGGCATTAGAGACAACCACATTCACTTTAAATAGGGCACCACGTAATTCCGATGAGATGACACCATATAAACTATGGTTTAGAGAAACCTAAGCTGTCATTTCTTAAAAGTTTGGGGCTGTGACACTTATGCGAAAAAGTTTCAGGCTGATAAGCTCGAACCCAAAGCGGATAAATGCATCTTCATAGGACACCCAAAACAGTTGGGTATACCTCCTGTCTCAGAACCGAAAGCAATAAGGGATTGTTTCTAGAATCGGGTCCTTTCTCGAGGAAAAGTTTCTCTCAAAAGAATTGAGTGGGAGGATGGTGGAGACTTGATGAGGTTATTGAACCGTCTCTTCAACTAGTGTGTGGCAGGGCACAGGAAGTTGTTCCTGTGGCACCTACACCAATTGGAAGCTTATGATAGTGATCATGAAACTTCAGATCAAGTCACTACCAAACCTCGTGGGATGACAAGGATGCGTACTACTTCAGAGTGGTACGTGATCCTATCTTGGAAGTCATGTTGCTAGACAACAATGAACCTACGAGCCATGGAGAAGCGATGGTGGGCCCGGATTCCGATAAATGGATCGAGGCCATAAAATCCGAGATAGGATCCATGTATGAAAACAAAGTGTAGACTTTGGAAGAACTACTTGATGGTCGTAAGGCTGTTAGGTACATATGGATTTTAAAAGGAAGACGGACAATGATGGTAAGTATCACCATTAAGAAAGCTAGACTTGTCGTTAAGATGTTTTCCCACAAGTTCAAGGAGTTGACTACGATGAGACTTTCTCACTCGTAGCGATGCTAAGAGTCTGTTGGAATTATATTAGCGATTACTGCATTATTTATGAAATCTTGCAGATAGGATGTCAAAACATTGTTTCCTTGACGATTTTCTTGAGGAAAGGTTGTATGTGATACAACCGGAAGGTTTTGTCAATCCTGAAAGATGCTAATAAGTATGCAAAGCTCCAGCAATCCTTCTAAGGACTGGAGTAAGCATCTCGGAGTTGGAATGTACGCTTTGATGAGATGATCAAAGATTTTGGGTTTATACAAAGTTTATGAGAAACTTGTATTTCCAAAGAAGTGAGTGGGAGCACTATAGAATTTCTGATGAGTATATGTTGTTGACATATTATGGATCAGAAATGATGTAGAATTTCTGGAAAGCATATAGGGTTATTTGGAAAGTGTTTTTCAATGGAAAGCCTGGATTAAGCTACTTGAACATTGAGCATCAAGATCTATAAGGATAGATCAAAACGCTTAATGGTACTTTCAAATGAGCACATACCTTGACATGATCTTGAAGGGGTTCAAGATGGATCAGTCAAAGAAGGAGTACTTGCCTGAGTTGTAAGGTATGAAGTTAAGACTTAAAGCTCGACCACGGCAGAAGAAAGAGAAAGGACGAATATCGTCCCCTATGCTTTTGTCATAGGCTCTATACGGTATGCCATGCTGAGTACCGCACCTGATGTGTGCCTTGCCACATATCCGGCAAGAGGGTACAAAGGTAATCTAGGAGTAGATCACCAGATAGCGGTATAAATTATCCTTAGAGGAATAAGGATATGTTTCTCGGTTATGGAGGTGATAAAGAGTTCGACGTAAAGAGTTACGTCGATGCAAGCTTAACACCTATCCGGATAGCTCTGAGTAGAGATACCGGATACGTATAATGGAGCAGCAATTTAGAATAGCTCCAAGTAGAACAGTTATTTGAAATGGCTCCAAATATAGCATAGTAGCTGCATCTACAAGATGACATAGAGATTTGCGAAGTACATACGGATCTGAAAGATTCAGACCCGTTGACCATAACATTTCTCACAAGCATAACATGATCAAACCCAGAACTCATCGAGTGTTAATCACATGGTAATGTGAACTAGATTATTGACTCTAGTAAACTCTTTGGGTGTTAGTCACATGGGGATGTGACCTTGAGTGTTAATCACATATCGATGTGAACTGGATTATTGACTCTAGTGCAAGTGGGAGACTATTGGAAATATGCCCTAGAGGCAATAATAAATTAGTTATTATTATAGTTCCTTGTTCATGATAATCGTTTATTATCCATGCTAGAATTGTATTGATAGGAAACTCAGATACATGTGTGGATACATAGACAACACCATGTCCCTAGTAAGCCTCTAGTTGACTAGCTCGTTGATCAATAGATGGTTACGGTTTCCTGACCATGGACATTGGATGTCATTGATAACGGGATCACATCATTAGGAGAATGATGTGATGGACAAAGACCCAATCCTAAGCCTAGCACAAGATCATGTAGTTTGTATGCTAAATCTTTTCTAATGTCAAGTATCATTTCCTTAGACCATGAGATTGTCCAACTCCCGGATACTGTAGGAGTACTTTGGGTGTGCCAAACGTCACAACGTAACTGGGTGGCTATAAAGGTACACTACAGGTATCTCCGAAAGTGTCTGTTGGGTTGGCACGAATCGAGACTGGGATTTGTCACTCCGTGTAAACGGAGAGGTATCTCTGGGCCCACTCGGTAGGACATCATCATAATGTGCACAATGTGATCAAGGAGTTGATCACGGGATGATGTGTTACGAAACGAGTAAAGAGACTTGCCGGTAACGACATTGAACAACATATCGGGATACCGACGATCGAATCTCGGGCAAGTATCGTACCGCTAGACAAAGGGAATTGTATACGGGATTGATTAAGTCCTTGACATCGTGGTTCATCCGATGAGATCATCGTGGAACATGTGGGAGCCAACATGGGTATCCAGATCCCGCTGATGGTTATTGACCGGAGAGTCATCTCGGTCATGTCTGCATGTCTCCCGAACCCGTAGGGTCTACACACTTAAGGTTCGGTGACGCTAGGGTTATAGAGATATTAGTATGCGGTAGCCCGAAAGTTGTTCGGAGTCCCGGATGAGATCCCGGACGTCACGAGGAGTTCCGGAATGGTCCGGAGGTAAAGATTTATATATGGGAAGTCTTGTTTTGGTCGCCGGAAAAGTTTCGCGCATTATCGGTATTGTACCGGGAGTGACGAAAGGGGTCCGGGGGTCCACCAAAGGGGTCCACCTGCCCCGGAGGGCCACATGGGCTGTAGGGGTGTGCGCCTTGGCCTATATGGGCCAAGGGCACCAGCCCCAAGAGGCCCATGCGCCAAGAGATAAGGGAAAGAAAGAGTCCTAAAGGGGGAAGGCACCTTCTAGGTGCCTTGGGGAGGATGGACTCCTCCCTGGCCGCACCCTTCTTGGAGGAAGGGCCAAGGCTGCCCCCCCTCTCCCTTGGCCCTATATATAGTGGGGGGAAGGGAGGGCAACCGCACCTAAGCCCTGGCGCCTCCCTCTCCCTCCCATGACACATCTCCCTCCTTCCGCAGCGCTTGACGAAGCCCTGTTGGAATCCCGCTACTTCCACCACCACGCCATCGTGCTGCTGGATCTCCATCAACCTCTCCTCCCCCCTTGCTGGATCAAGAAGGAGGAAACGTCGCTGCTCCGTACGTGTGTTGAACGCGGAGGTGCCGTCCGTTCGTCGCTAGGATCATCGGTGATTTGGATCACGACGAGTACGACTCCATCAACCCCGTTCTCTTGAACGCTTTCGCGCGCGGTCTACAAGGGTATGTAGATCCACTCCTTCCTCGTTGCTAGATGGCTCCATAGATTGATCTTGGTGATACGTAGAAAATTTTGAATTATTGCTACGTTCACAACAGTGATACTCACAACCCAGCCCAAGGTTTGACGCATGTGTCTCGTAAAGGCAAAATATTCTTCCAATCAGAGGTGACGCTTTCATGGTTTATAGAGGCAGGCATTTGTGCCTGATATGAGTGTTACCGTGTCTACTAAAACAAATCAGATCACATTATTTTCCATATAATTAAAATCACATTTCCGTGGTGCAGAAAAGGAAAAGATCATTTTACCCAAGAGTCTCTATCTATCGACTATCGTTGGCCGGTCTCCCCCAAATCTGCGAACCCCCAAACCCTAGCTCCCCCAAATCACCGAGCCAACCCCTTCTCCCGAGCTCCACCCACCGCATTGGCGCGGTGTGATCTGTGAGTGTGTGAGGCGCCAAATAAAATCCCTCATCCAACCATGGAGCAGAGCGATGGGCCGAAGCGGCCGAAGCTCGTTGATGCTGCCGACGGCGACGAGGACCGCCTCAGCGTGCTGCCCGACGACATTCTCATTGACATCCTCGCCAAGCTCCACCGCACCACCATGGACGCTCGGACCAGCGTCCTCTCCCGCCGCTGGCGGGGCCTCTGGAAGCTCCTCCCGGTGCTCAACTTCCCACTCGGCACCGAGCCGCCCCTCGGCATAGAACCGAAGCACATAGTCTCCGCCCTCACATCCCACGAAGCGCCGGTCATCCGCCACCTCATCGTTAGCCTCCGGGAGGCCGCTGCGGAGTCGGTGGCGATGTGGCTCCCCATCATCGCGCCCCGCCTCTTCGGCGAACTATCCATCTTCAATCTCAGGTGGGACCGGGACAGGGAAATAGGCACCGTTGAGCTGCCTTGCTTCCAGAGTGCCGACCGGATCTGCCTCAACCTAGACGATCATGGCCTCGCCCTGCCGCCCTCCGGCGTGTTTGCCCGGCTCACCTATCTCCGTATGATATCCATTAGGATGCGTGGTCCCTGCAGACTCGGTGACATTGTCTCCTCGCCACGGTGCCCATTGCTGCAAAAGCTCTTCCTACGTGACTCCTATGTCCAGGATGACGTTGTTGTAATCCACTCAGAGTCTCTCTTAGAAATAGGGATAGATAATGTGTTACTACACCACGACGCCTTGGGTCTGCGCATCCTCGCCATTTGCTCAGAGTCTGTCCTCCAAATAGATCTGAAGAATTTAGCCTTGCGGCAGCTCCTTGTCGTGGCGCCCGCACTCATTTCGTTGAAAGAGAAAGGCACCCACTACATTGCTGATGCTGTGGATCTGAGTCAACCAGTTGTCAACATCTCAGCCCCTCAGCTCATGTTGCTTGAATGGAATGCTAGTTATGATCGAAGTTCCGTTCAGTTTGGCAAGATGGCACATCTCCAATGGCTGCACGCTGGTCAATTTCTTGTATATGGATCAGATGAGGATTTTGCACACAATCATATCAGGCTTTTGTAGTGCTTTGAGTTCATCGCCTGTCTTAACCTTGCGCTTTACTATTGGAAGGTGAGTTCCATTCTTTCGTGATATTCCATCATCATAATATGCTACCAAGTCAATAATAACAAGGCAAATATGGGGTTATGATATTTGGTATATTTGAGTAAGCATTACATAATTCTCACTTGTTTGTCTTTCCTCATGTCTGTGCAACATGGCTTAGTGCACTCAATATTTATTCTTTCCCAATACTTGTATAGTTATCCTCTTAGATGGTACTTGCTTTGTACCACCTTTGAGTAGTTAGCATTGAAGCTGCACGCTAGTATTACTGCACTAGGATTTAGTTATTACTGAACTAGAATTTAGTTATTGAATGGGACATCAGCTCTCAGGAGTGGAAAAACGTGAACACCAGCAGTCCTTGTGGCCGGATTGGATATCCTCCCACCAACACACACAAAACCACTTGTAGTTAGAAATATGAGTATGTCTCTGTCTTTCTCCAACCGTTATATATAATCCTCCTTTGTGACTTTCTATCAACCTGTAGGACATGTCTGAGCACCAATGCTACTTGATGGAGGACATGCCAAGGCTTCCATATATTTTATTCTTGTCCGTAAATGTGGCGGCGAATGAACATTCCTTTGGAGCCAGCTTATTCCATGTTCTCAGGCTGTGTTCTAGTGTAAGAAAGCTGACTATTGCATTTGATGTCAGTACCAGGCAACTAGAGGTAAAGTTACATCCTTAATCTGTTTATCTAATATTCCCTCCGTTCCTAAATATTTGTCTTTTTAGAGATTTCAAATAGACTACCACATACGGATGTATATAGACATACTTTAGAGTGTAGATTCACTCATTTTGTTCCGTATGTAGTCACTTGTTGAAATCTCTAGAAAGACAAATATTTAGAAACGGAGGGGGTATTTGAGTTACCTGGAAAGTCACTATCTATTCAATATGTACTTCCATTTTTATGCATACTTTGGCTTGGGTTGCCAGTTGGCTCATTCTAGGTGTTGGTTTGCTCTTCAAACTTTGACAAAGTGGCATACTAATTGTGTTTGGTAGCTAGGTAATATGTTGCATTTCAAAAGATCACCTGTCTATTGAAAATCAGAGAAACTAGGAACCTTTCCAGCAAAAAAATTGAGCACTTCCTTCCTCTTCTCTGCTCTACTTTCTCAGAAAAATTAATATATCATTGAATGTTATTTACCGATGGAAGATCTTTTATAATGGTTCTGTTATTTGACTCTTCCTGAAGAACAACCATATTTTCTGCCATATATAGGTTGGCCCCAACTAATTTCTAGGTAGTATGCTTTTGTTAATGTAGTTGATGTCATATCCCAAAGTATTCAGGTCATAGTTTCATATTTCCAGTTTCACCTCTCTCATTTTACAACATCAAATCATCCCAGTTATTCACTTGTTCTTATTAAGCTGATATGATGTTTCAGGCTCAAACTACATGCTCACTGGGTTGCATATGCCATCAGCCACCAAACTGGAAAACTGACGAACTCCTGCTGGGTCACCTTGTAATAATGAAAATCGATGCCTAGAGAGGAACTGAAAATGAAGTTGCTTTTGTTGAGCGGTTTCTTAATTGGGCAACAGTGCTAAAAGAAATGACGATAACTTTCCATCAGTCAGTTACTGAAAGCAACGCCGAGGATCTCTGCCAGACATTACTAAGCTTCTCAAGGCCGGAAACTTGCATGAAATTTTACATGTACCGTGGCTTGTACGCGAAGGTCCCGTATGTTCCTGAAGGCTAAGGCACCTGCTTGTGTCTTTTGGTGTCAACAACACTCTATGTAAAGATCAAAATCTAGTAGAGCGGTCCAAGATGTTACAATGTCATCAACCTATTTTGAACTTGCTTCATGTTTCATCAGTTGTACTGCTCGTGAATGGAGTTCTCAAGTGTCAACGTTGTTTTCACAAGCCTTTGGTGTGTAAGTTCTGTGCCTTTGGTGTGTAAGTTCTGATTGTTGGCATGCTCAAAAGTGGTAGTGAACTCATCAAGTTATGTCATCTTGGTTATGATTGTGTTATCTGCGGTGCCGACTGAATCCTGGTTTTGTCTGAAGAAAACATCAGTTGCATGATGTATTTACAAGTGAACTAGTTCAATTTCATGCTGTTTGGCAGAGCATATCTCATAAGGAATGACGCAGACATTTGCTTGAGTACGTGAATGTAACACCCCGGATGTAATTTACTTTATCTGTATCCCAACTCTTGCCGTTTCCGGCACTAAGTTATTCTATTTCGTTGTTGTCGGGTTTTTGTCTCCGTGTGTTTTGTCTTTGTCTTGCATCTCATATCATGTCATCATGTGCATTGCTTTTGCATAAATGTTCATCTCATGCATCCGAGCTTTTTCTCCGTTGTCCGTTTTGCATTTCGGCGCTCCTATGTCCCCCGGTGGTCCTTTCTACCTCTTTTTCATGCGTGGGTACTAAACTTTTTTGGATTGGACCGAGACTTGTCATGCGGCCTTGGTTTACTACCGATAGACCGCCTGTCAAGTTTCGTGCCATTTGGACTTCGTTTGATACTACAACGGTTAACCGAGGAACCGAAAAGGCTTCGTGTGTGTTCAAGCCCAACACCCTTTCAAACTGGCCCAAAACCCACCAAAACCTCCCCCATCATCTAGAGAGTCCGATCACGATCGCGTGGCCGCAAACCGCACCCCATTTGGAGTTTCCTAACTCCTCCTACCTCTATATATATCCCCTCCTCCAAAAATCTCGGGTCTCCTTCCACCCTAACCCTAGAAAACTCCACCCGCCGCCGCCGGACAAAAATCCGGGCAGCGGACGTGTCCGCCCGCTCCGCCGGACCTACCAGGGCGTGCCACATGGCACCGCGCGCCCACATCGCTGCCTCGCCCGTGCCGGCCCGCCCGGGCCCAGGCGGGGCCCCCCCGGCCCGAGCCGCCGCCGCCCGAGGCCCTCGCCTCCCCGCGCCCGCGCCCGATCCCCGCCGCCATCGCCTTCGTCGCCGGCGCCGCCCCGCCGCCATCTGCACCCGCCGCCGTCGCCGGAAGTCAGCCGCCCCTCGCCGCCCTCGCCCACCGCCGCCTCGGCGACTGGAGCCGATCCCCGCCGCGCCACGCCGAACGCCGCGCCGCCCGCCGAGTCCCCGGCCTCCCTGTGCCCCGAGTCCCGTCAGCCGCCGTCTTCTTCGTCTACTCCAGGGAGAGCTTCGGTGAGCTCAGATCTGGCCTCGGTTCGCGCGCCGCCAGGAACCCTAGATCTGGGGTTGACCTTTTCCTTCCTCCCTCATATTATTTTTTTGCATACTTTGTCATGCCATAACTCTGCACCCGTAGCTCCGATTCGTGCGTGTAGCATATCAAAATGTTCGTCTCGACGAGTACATCATTTCATCTCATTGCATCATTTTCATTTGAGTTCATCTTGTTGCCCGAAATGCTGTTGGAAGAGGGCTATGTGATGAATATTTCAGATCTGTTTCAGCAAATAGCCTTTTGTCATTTTTGCCATGATTAATGTGTGCATGCTATGATCCTGAGCTCTACATGTGTTTTGTAGAATGCCATGCCATCTTTACAGGGGTGTATGCCATGTATTTTTGTGATCTTTGTGGTGACTAGCACAAGCATGCTAAGTAGCTTACTCGATGATGCTGATTTCAGGGACTTAGAATTTCACTAAGTCCTTGCCCTGTCATTATTTTTATGCCATATGTCCATGTTGTTTCCTAGTGATCCGTGCCTCTTTTGAGGATGATCGTAAGGATGTTTTGTAGGTAATGTTGTGCTCTATCCATCCATGTCTTTATTTGCAATTATGGAGCACCCTAGCTTGAGTCAATCGAGCTCTACTTTTGCTATAAAATGTTCCTGGCAGATTGTTGACATGTTTAGTGATTTTGCCAAGGATGTTGCTATTGATCCGTGCATGCTATGTTGTTGTTCTTGCCATGTCTAGCTTCTATGCCATGTCTTCTTGATGGGTGTATGCTTAGTTTGTCATGCAATGCCTCGTAGTGAGTGCATCGAGCTCGTAAACATGCCTACTTGTTAATCTGTTTTGCGTGCTCCAGTTTTTCACCAAGTCTGAATCTGTTTATGTTTTTGCTATGTTCATATGCTTGCAAATGTATTCTCTGATCCCTTTTGGCTTATGGTCACTAAGGGACTTTTGTTATATGCTTTGAGTAGCTTCATGCCATGCCTTGCTTTGCCATAATATGTTCCTGTAGCATGTAGTTTTCATGCTCTAAAGTATGCTTCCTGGTGATAAATTCCTGATTTGTTGTTATTTCACTAAGTCTGAAACCTGTTATCTTTTTCACTTTTGCCATGCTTGTTTAAACCTGTTATTGAGTGAATTAGCCATAGCTCAGTGTTCATATTTTGTCAAGCATCATGAGTGGATCCCTGCCATGTATTTTGTTGCCATGTTTGAGTGTTGTAGCATAATTATCTTGATGCATTTAGATGGCTACTTGCTGTTTATCGCACACCGGTGCCATATTTGTTTTGCTTGCCATTTCCAAACCGTGCATCCGATTCCGGTGAACTTTATATCGATTTCAACCAAAATCAACTCCTCTTTCCAGTGGCACTCTTGGATTTCCAATTTGAGGTCAGGTTCATTCATTCCTTTCCAAATCTTTCATATGCATCGCCTACCGCATCCGGCATATCATACCATGTTTGCATCATGTTGTTTGTGCATTGCACGTGGTTGATTGTGTTCCTTTTGCTTGTTGTTCTTGATTGGGTAGAGCCGGGAGACGAATACGTGATCGAGGAGCCTGTTGAGTACGCTTACGAGGATCAAGGCAACTCTGAGAACTTTGCAGGCAAGATGACCATACCCTCGAAATCACTTCTATCTTTGCTTGCTAGATGCTCGCTCTTTTGCTATGCTTATGCTACGATACCTACCACTTGCTTATCATGCCTCCCATATTGCCATGTCAAACCTCTAACCCACCTTGTCCTAGCAAACCTTTGTTTGGCTATGTCACTGCTTTGCTCAGCCCCTCTTATAGCGTTGCTAGTTGCAGGTGAAGATTGGAGATCGTTCCTTGTTGGAACTTGTTCATTGTTGGGATATCACAATATCTATTATTTATTTAATGCACCTATATACTTGGTAAAGGGTGGAAGGCTCGGCCTTACGCCTGATGTTTTGTTCCACTCTTGCCGCCCTAGTTTCCGTCATACCGGTGTTATGTTCCTTGATTTTGCGTTCCTTACGCGGTTGGGTGATAATGGGAACCCCTTGACAGTTCGTCTTGAATAAAACTCCTCCAGCAAGGCCCAACCTTGGTTTTACCATTTTCCACCTAAGCCTTTTTCCCTTGGGTTTCGCAGACTCAAGGGTTGTCTTTATTTTAAACCCCCGGGCCAGTGCTCCTCTGAGTGTTGGTCCAACATGTCAACCGCCGGTGGCCACCAGGGGCAACTCTGGGCTGGCCTACCGGAAGTTTGGACAATCCGGTGTGCCCTGAGAACCAGATATGTGCAGCTCCTATCGGGATTTGTCGGCACATCCGGATGGCTTTGCTGGTCTTGTTTTACCTGTCGAAATGTCTTGTAACCGGGATTCCGAGTCTGATCGGGTCTTCCCGCTAGAAGGAATATCCTTCGTTGATGGTGAGAGCTTGTGATGGGCTAAGTTGGGACTCCCCTGTAGGGATTTGAACTTTCAAAAGCCGTGCCCGCGGTTATGGGCAGATGGAAATTTGTTAATGTCCGGTTGTAGAGAACTTGACACATGACTTAACTAAAATACATCAACCGCATGTGTAACCGTGATTGTCTCTTCTCGGCGGAGTCCGGGAAGTGAACACGGTTGTTCTAGGATCACTTCTTGATCATACATTCTCGAACGTGCTTTGCCTTCTCTTCTCGCTCTCATTTGCGTATGTTAGCCACCATATATGCTAGTCGCTTGTTGCAGCTCCTCATCATACCTTTACCCTTCCTATAAGCTTAAATAGTCTTGATCGCAAGGGTGTGAGATTGCTGAGTCCCCGTGACTCACAGATTCCTTCCAAAACCAGATGCAGGGACCGATGATGCCATTCCAGGTGTTTCAACTGAGCTCAAGTGGGAGTTCGATGAGGACTCAGGACGATACTACATGTCTTTCCCAGATGATCAGTAGTGGTGCCCAGTTGGGGCGATCGGGGACTTTGTCGCATTTGGGGGTTGATCTTTATTTTGGTTCCGTAGTCGGACCCTGAGTGTATTGGATGAATGTAATGACTTATTTATGTATTTGTATGACGTGGCGAGTGTAAGCCAACTATGTACCTTTCCCCTTTATTTATTTACATGGGTTGTTGTGAAGATTACCTCACTTGCGGCATTGCTTTCAATGCGGTTATGCCTCTAAGTCGTGCTTCGACACGTAGGAGATACCTTCCTTTATTTGAAGGAAAACAAATTGTAAACAGATATTTTTTTCCTTGTGCTTGTGAAAAAAGTATGTATTTTGGCAGATTTGTTTGTGAAATTTATCTCCTTTTTCGTTTATGATGGAACGGGAATGTAACATCCCAAAAATTCTAAATTTTGGAATGTTAAAATAAATAGATAGATTGATTTATTGTTTGATTGTCTGAAAGTGAGTGAATTCGAAACTTTTTGAAAGTTAAATGAGAGGGAATAAAAGGACTTTCCGAAACTTTCATTTTTCATTCGTGATCTCCATGAATTCAAATTCTTTTCAACCCAAAACCCTAGAGAGAAGATGACATGACTTCTTCCATTTAAATTAAATGAAAAGGGTTGTTGAAAATATTTGAATTTCATTTGAAAATATTTCGAAATTCTTAAACTTCAAGCAACTCAATGATTTTCATGAGAGAAGATAAAATGACTTCTTCAAATTATATGAAATGTGAGTTGGGAGTTTCAAGGATCAAATTCAAAGCCCTTTTTAAATTATTTTCAATTTGGAATTGTTTGAGTTTTATTCAAATAATTTTTCTCCCAAAAATAAAATATATGGAAAATAGGGTAACATGATTCCCTACATTAGAAAATTGGAGAAAAATTAATTTGAAATCATTTTGGTATTTTTAAAATGATTTTTGTTGGATTTTATTAGACCAGTAGCACTCTTTGTTTTATCTGTATTTGTGTGAATTTTATTTGAATTTATAAAAGTGTTCACGTTGTAGAAAATCTTTTTCTGAAAATTTTGATATATTATATGCCTATATAATATTAGTATTTATTTTGTTTTTATTTTTGTTTGTTTGCGTCTAAAAAAATGTTTAGAAAAAACTTCTGGACCGACCGGACCGGGCCGGCCCAGCTAGCCAGGCCACGGCCAAGCCGGCCCGACGCCGCGCCTCGCCCGTCTTCCAGCTCGGGACAGAGTCCCGAGCGAGCACGCATCACCGCCGCCGTGCTTCGCCCGGCCTCCTCCTGCCCCCTCCTCCAAGCTTCTCGCCGCCCCATTCCCCCCTATAAATCCGGAGCCCCGGGACCCCGACCCCCTTTTCTCTCCTCCTCCCTAGCCGCCGCACTCCACCGCCGGAGTTGCGAGCTCCGCCGGAGATCCGTCGCCTCGTCCCACGCTCCACCGCCACCCTCGACCGACGTCGACGCCGCTGTTGGACTCGCCTCGGTGCGCCGCCCCTTCCCCGCTACTCCGTCGTCGCCACCGAGCCCTAGAGCCACCGCCCCATCCCCGTCCGAAGCCACCGCTGCCGTCTTCCCGAACTCCGGCGATCGCCGCGGTAACCGCCGCCTCCCTCGTCGTCGGATCTGGATCCAACGATCCAGATCGCTTTGTTTTTTTTCACGAAACGTTTTCTTTAATTAGTAAACGTTCGCTATGTTAGCTTCTGCAGTGAACAGGTTCGTTCATTAGCGTTCGGTAGAAAACGTTCGTTATTTAGTTTTTTCTTTTTCTTTTTATTTTCGGCCAGGGACCCATCCGTGAAGATTTTATTTACATATTAGTCCCTGATTTTCAAACCCTCATTATTTTTTGCTCGTTGGTGTGATCTCCTCTATCCAGATAAACCACTTAAACATGTTTTTGAAAGGTTTAAAATTTGAATTAGATCAGATTCGAATTCAAACTTCGTTTGATCATAACTTGAGTTTCGTAGCTCCGTTTGAGTTGATTCTTTTTGCTGCTCGAAGCTCTTAACCTAAACTTTCTGATAAGGCCAAATTCATATAATTTTGGTACTGTTAGAAATTGTTTTATGTTGCAAGAGCTATTTGCTTGGTTTTGATGTTTTCTGAATCGACTTCTTTGATCTTTTTGGTCTTTTGAGTGATTGCTTATGTGTGGTTACTATTGCTTGCTTACGATAGATTGACGGGAGTGTGACGAGTAGACCTATCAAGATTTTTGAGTGCGAATCATCTTCATCAACATTGCAGACAAGTTCACACTTTGATCATATCCCTTTTCATACCCAGTTTTATGCATTAGTCTCAACCCTCAAACATTGCATGAGTAGGATTGATAACATGTGGGTATTGGGAAGTAGTTGATGAGGTAGGAACCTATTACCCTGCATTCAAACTTTGGGAGTTACTATTACATTATGCTTATAGTGCCATGCTATGCTCGTAGACGTGGATTGGGTTTTGAGAGTATTCATGACAGAGGTGAGGTTGTTAATTAATGGTTTACTTAAGGTGGCAACATAAACACACATCTGGGTGGATTGAGGTACCTGGGTATTCCAGGATTGCCTGTCTAGGCACCTGGGTAGACCAGGATTGCCTGTTTTTTTATGGACCGCCACCCAGGCTCAAAGGGATCATGAAATTTTTCATACTAGAAACTTCTGTGTGCAGCCACAAGCTATTATGGGCTCTAGCATAGTTGATTAAGTCATGTGAACTCTTACAGGGTAGACTAGCAGATGTAGGGGAAAGTAGGTGTAACGGTCTATCCATCGTAAGGTGCTAGCGCTTCTGAAAGACTATGTCTCGGTCATCCGTCTTCTCAAACACCATGTAGTGCGAGAAACCAAACGGAGGCGATCGAGTCTTGTGGGGAAAAGTGCGCAAACCTCTGCAGAGTGTATAAACTAATCATGATTAGTCGTGTCCCTGGTTATGGACGTCTTGAGTATCTAGTACCTGGATTATCATGTGAATCTCATCGCGTTACCTTAAATAAATGTTGTTGGGTTTTAATGATGATGCTTAATTGGGATTGAGAATGCTGTCAACCATTCTCAATGTTCAACAACCACCATGATAGTTAAACAAAATTTATTCCTTTACAGTAGGGAAAAATTGGCTTTTCGCAAAAACCTTATAACCATAGAGCTTTTCCACTAGCCAAATATGCATGTAGTGATAGCCTTTATTCATCATTCTCTATGGTGTGAATTTGCCAGTACATTCAATGTACTGACCCTCTGTGGCTGCAACGTCTCATGTTGCAGGATATCTTACGACGAGTAAGTGATATGTTAGGGTTACGATTTCTACACTCAACTTTGCCGTTGGTGTTGATGGGAATCCACAACCTTGTTACTTCCGCTATTTGGATTGAGGTAATAGTATTTACGTTACTTATACATGTGATTTACCTCTGTTATAAATCCTCGAGTACTGTGTGTGTCAGCATACCGATCCAGGGATGACACTTA
This sequence comes from Triticum aestivum, assembly GCF_018294505.1. Taxonomy (NCBI): domain Eukaryota; kingdom Viridiplantae; phylum Streptophyta; class Magnoliopsida; order Poales; family Poaceae; genus Triticum; species Triticum aestivum. The sequence goes on from NC_057800.1 coordinate 94,131,860, forward strand.
AGCACAGAGACTTGATCCATTCCGGTCGGGTCGCTACAGGGAAAAGGAAAAAAGAAGAGATCTCTTAAAAGGAAAAGATCATGTAGCAAGTTGGTCTAGTCGAAGCTCCTGCCAGAGATTGCCAGTCGTTTCTTCGACGATCACGTTCGACTCAGAAGTGCAAAATGAAAAGGAATAGCAGAAATAAATGGAAAATAGAAGGTATCTAGACGTACAATGCAGCATGCAGCAATAGCAACAACATTTGCAAACCGAAGTAGCACACAAGCAAGGAACAAAGCCATGGTCACTCGAGATCAGAAAACGTTGCTTCAACAGATGGTCCATATGTAAAAAAAATATTATATCCGGTGGTCCGGTAGCCCATATAGCTCCTCTCTGCCGGACGCCGAGCTCCCTTCTCCTCTGCGCCGCCGTCTGCAGTAGCGACCAATCCAACCGGCAGCCATCTTCTTCCACCCCGTGCACAAGGTGTTTGACGGAATTCCCGAAGGTAAAAAAATGACGAAAGTTGATGATTTCAATTGGGAATGGATAGTATCATGACTTCTTGCGTGACTATGCATAATATGATCATTGAGAACGAGTGTGGAAAAAATTTAGATTACAACTTTTATCACTTGATGGGCATTCCTGTTAACCCCATGTGAAAAGAACAACGGATCAGACGTTTCATGAAGGTGTACAGTGAGATTAGAGACACCGATGTGAATGATCAACTCCAGAAGAATTGATGAAAGAGCATTGGAAATGGCATGGCGAAAGAGATGCATAGATTCATTATTTGTTTGTGAAAAACTATGTTGTATTGTAGAAAACTATGTTGTATTTGTGCTGTATTTGATCTCGTGGATTTCAAAAACTATATAATAATTTAATATTGTGGACATTTATAATTTTTTATGTTGTTTTTAGATGTTTTTTGCGATATGTGAGGCTGTACAGTGGCTGAACAGCAGCCGCGCAGCCGCCGGCCAGTTTTACATCTTCGTTTTGGACCATCTGTTGGAGTTGCTATTTTTTTTACATCTCCGTTTTGGATCATTTGTTTGAGTTGAGCCTTTTTCGGAAATGTAAAAAGCACTATTTGTTGCTCCAAATTTGGACCATCACCGGTTTGAAGCACCAAAATATACATCATCTATTGGAGATGCTCTTAGCTCAACTCAGCTCCAGGGCTTTCTATCCTCATCTTATAGAACGCAATCAGAAGCGTAATCTCGGTGTCCACTCATCTCCAGAGCTTCCACGCAAGGCACTTGGCTTACTCAACTGCCACCTTCAGGTAAACCAGTCTTTAAGATAACATGATTGATTTGACGATGAGGCTAATCTATAGCTACTTAATTGGTTGTTCTAATGTTGATCTTGTTTGTTTTGTTCCTGTGTTCAGATTTGATACTCAGACAGATCATGGACAAAGCACCATATTCTGATTGCACCCCCGCTGCATTGGCAAACTTCGATAAGTTCATGGGACGACAGATGTTGCAAGTGAATGCTCTCCTGGTGGAGAACACCATCCTGATGGGAATCATGGCCGGGATAGACGCTTATGGCCATCGCTACCGTCACCATCCATTGACCTGCTACCTCTTCCTTGGTGCCACCTGTTCTTGCCTATCATCTCCTATATTGCCTCTGTCACTGATGTTCAGTATATCGTCGCTGTTATGGCTCCTTATAATATCATAGCCACGGGGAATTGCGATCCAGGCATTAACCCCGGCCTGGTCTTAGTATGGATTTCCATTGTTATGATTGTTGGTATCAATACAACCACAATAGTTGCCGCTCATGCTCGAGAAGGTCGAAGCATTGCGCCTCTTGCAGTACTGCTAGTGCAAGCAATATGGACAACCTATCTTGGGGTCGACACCATGCAAGGTCCAAATCGAAGTTTGTCATCCCTAGAAGATATAAAAGGATACGTCACCTCGGTGTCTGTTCTTGCCATTTTTGCACCATTGGCTCTTATCATTGCCAAATATTTGTCAAGTATTATGCATGGTACGGTGTTAGACAATCCTTCGTGTTTGGACACAATCCTCGTCTTATTGTTGGATACATGGAGCAGCTACCAGATAGAAGTCAGCATGCCAAGGAAGTCAGTGAAAATATGCCTCCTCCTCTTATAGTCACAGTAGAGGACACATTGTTGGTACAGAAGAACCCTCATGGTTAAACTATTAGTAGAGGTGATGGGACGGGGATGAACAACAATGGCTTAGTGACCATTGATAAAGTCTGGGAGTCGGAAGACATCTTTCACAAGTCAACAGCACAACTCAAGGATCTATGGTTTTCATTTGCTTGGTTCAAGCTGCAAAGGTGTCGTTTCACAAAAGACACTGCCGCTGAAATTGCCTTCATAAAGGCCTGTAACTTCTTATGGCATCTGTTGGCCGGGGATAGGGATGGTGGAAGGGTACTTGGGTTGATTGCATATGAGCTTTCCTCTCTACATGACTATTATTATTCCTCCCTTCCAACCTCATACTCCAAGAGTTGGCTGCCCATCTTGAGCATATTCCTTTCACTCTTAAGCATTGGTTATTGTTTATAGGCCGCAATTATTCTAAAGATAAGTTTACCCTACTATTGGAGTGACATGGGTGCACACTAGATAAGTTGTCGTGTCCAGTGCAAGTGGGATCATACTGGAGTTGGTTCTGAGATGCTTTTCGGAAATTTATTGTTTGATTTGTTGCCATTGTTCTCATTAGCTGCATTAGTCGTGCTCTGTGAGGTGATGGATATTGCATCCTACATCTGCTCAGACTGGACTGAAGTGGCCTTAATGTGCCGCTATGTAAGCCATGATTCTTGGCGTGGATATCCTACATTGCGAAAATGGATTGGCCTATTATTACAACACAGATGCAAGGTAGTGAAGCCTTGGCGGGACAAAATGAATCAGTGCCCATTCATAGAAAAACGCCGGTGGCTCTTGTTGGGCGTCTCGTTCCTCTTCCTGGGCCAAAGAAGAACATCGACACACCAAGAGAGGTGAAGACTACCATTGCCAACACATTAAGAAACAGCATGGGGGACCTCAGAAATGGCATGAGATGTTTGCAACTCGGCGTGCAAGTCGGGGTCAACCTCCTCGTGGCATGAAGCACCAAAGGTACATCTGACGCCTTACTTGCATGGCACATCGCCACAAGCATCTTTGAGGTGAGGCACCCACAGTCATCACCAGTTTCTGGCAAGAAGATTGCTGCCAGCCACTTTTCACGCTACTATGCCTACTTAGTGGCATATTCTCCTGAGCTACTTCTGGATGACTATGCGTGGAGCAAGAGCCTTTGCAAGGCCACCAAGTAAGACGTTGAGCGTGTCCTTGCCGGTCGCGTCGCCAAGTTGACACCTGAACTGGAATATCAGCAGTTGGTTGAGTTGCTGCGTGCAAGGTCGAAGCATGAGGTGCTCAAGGATGGTGCGAAGCTTGGCGAGCAACTGGTGGGGTGGATTGAAGAAGAGGAAGAGGGGTGGAAGGTTCTGGCTGGATTTTGGTGTGAGGTGATCCTGTATATTGCTCCGTCGGATAACTTCGATGGGCATGCGGAGGCAATTGCCTGGGGCGGCGAGCTGATTACACTCATGTGGGCACTACTCACCCATGTTGGCGTTGTCAGTAGGCCTGAGGCCGCCCGTGCCAGTATTCGTGTTTCTAATATTTCTTAGGTACTAGGCCAGTGTTGTTCCAAGTCTAGTCTGTTTTGTGCCGCATTTCAGTTACTGCCATTTGATTTTGTTCTCGAGTGATTGATGTATTTGCCACTGTAAGTTTGTAACGAAACGATCTGTGTTGCATTGCACCATCTTTATTACGTGCTTGTCCGAACATATCTTTATGATTAGAAAATACCAATAGAGACCATTGGCAGTTATCTGAATTAATGTGATTGTAACAAATCAACCAAGTTGTTCCCTTCATTTATTATTTTTGAAAGAAAAAACGCGGCAGAAAATGTGACTCTGAGGGTTCTCTACACTATGCTGCACATGGTGGTTATCTCTTCCAGTTGTCTCTGACATTCCTTTCCCTGGAGGTTCTCTTCACTGATGAATCTTTGCTGGTAGTGGTATATATAGCATATCTTTGGATGTAAAGCACTAGAAAACTTGAAAGAGGCAATTGGTATGGTATCTTTATCCACTTAACACATAAGTATTCCATGGGTTGGCCTCTTTCCCTCCGTCAGAAAAAAACTCTACTTATTTCACCTGTTATGCATCTTATATTTTTATTATAATTAGGTAATAGGCGCCTTATTCCTTTATGTGTGCTTCAACAACCTGTACTGTAGTGCTCTCCAGTTATTCAACATAGCTTCAAAGGTAAGCTCATTATCTTGCTTCTTGCTATAATATTTTGGCGGCGATAAAACAATTAACACGCTGAAAGATTGGAATTGGAAACCATCCAAACAAAGATTGAAAGGAGTTTTAGTAAGGTACTCCCTCCGTTTCTTTTTACTTCGCATATAAGATTTCTCTTAAGTCAAACTTCATAAACTTTGACCAAAATTATCAACATCTACAATACTAGAGATATACAACATGAAAGTTAATTTAATAATGCATCTAATGATATCAATTTTACATTGTGAATGTTTATTTTTCCTACAATCCCGGTCAAACTTTACTGCGTTTGACTTAAGACGAATCTTATATGCGAACTAAAAAGAATCTGAGGGAGTATATATATTTTGGCTACACCAAACGTACCCAAAGTTTTCATGAACACTGATGAATCCTGCCAAAGTGCCAAGTTATGCATTGGCCTCGGATGGATTTCAGGACGGCAATTTTTGCTCTGTCTGCTCTCACATTGTTGAGTCCGACCCGGATTACTCAGAGACCAATGCGGCTATATCAAACGTTCCTGTACTCCCTGATCAGCGGGGCCGGGGAAGAAGGCCCGCGATGCCTCCGCCGTTGAGGGACATGCTGCCGCTGGCCGCGACGGCGACCGAGTGCCGGCTCACCGGACTAGGCACGATCAGGAGACGCACCAACCAAAAGCAAACGCCACCCGTGCACAGTGCGCGTGCACGGCCACCTCACCGTCGTCTACGGAGCCGCTCGGCCTGCCGCGACGAGATCCACTGGATGCTCACGCGGACGCCGGCCCTCCGCGGCTTCGACCTCGCCGCCACCAACTGGGACGGCGGCTTCTTACCCGACGACCTTGCCGGAACCATCACGGAGAGGGCCCGGCTCGACGAGGAAGGCCATCACGGCGGCGACGCGCCGCGCTTCAGCCTCGACCTGTCCCTGACCGTCTTCGTGCGGGCCGTCTGCAAGCTGCTGGCGCTCGCGTGCAGGGAGGCCGCCGCCCAATGTGGGCTGTCCGTGGCGGACCGCTATTTGCTGCTGCATATGTCAGGATCAGGATACCGCGGCTGCTGAGGGCGGCAACGACGACGGCAACTTGAGGCTGCCGTGCTCACACACCTTCCACGTCCGCTGCCTTGCGCGGTGGTTCGAGAAGGTGACGACGTGCCCCCTGTGCCGCCGCGACATGGTCGTCCACGTTGAGGCCGCCTACGCACACGAGAGCAAGGCCGTGGCCGAGAAACTAAAGGCCATATACAGGAGTATAAAATTGGACCCTGATTGCTAAAAGAACAAGTAATAAGTTTTTGCCCATTCAGCATATAGACATTTCAGCTAAAAAAAGCATATAGATATTACAGATTTCTCTCATAATTATTGGAAATGCTAAAAAGGGAGTAACGGGCCGGGAAATGGCAATGTAATCATATACTTATAGAAGAAACTTTTTCATGTACATTTGCTTGGTTCCATTCCATAATCTGCCAAACTAACCAGCCAACACTTTCATCATCTCTCTTCGAGTATGTATATATGACGTTTGTGTTCACACAAAAGAACAAGAAAAGAAAAAAGGCCTGCACCAAGCATAGCCGGAGGGGCTCAGTCGGAGTCGTCGCGGTCGTGCCAGCAGAGGAGCATGGAGACGCACCGCCCGAGGATGTACAGCCTCGTCTTGTGCTGCTTCAGCATGGCGCAGCAGCTGCCCTGCCGCGGGCGCCGCGGCGGCGGCGGCCGGGAGCGCCGATGCTGCGCCGCCGTCGTCGTGACGAGGTTGCTGTACGCCGTGCAGACGGAGTGGGGGACGGAGGCGGCCGGGAGCTCCATGTTTTGAGACGAGCGGGCGTCGCGGCCTAACGAACGCGAGGATGCGTGGACACGTGTAGAGAGAGTTTTGAGATGGACTGGTGCTGGGAGTCTGGGTCTGGAGGAGAGCGATGAAGAGAGATCGATGCCGGTGGTTAAATAGGCCCGGTAGGGTGGATGGATCTTCCAGGGCCGGGCCCCCGTGAGGTGGGGTGCATGTCAGCACGTGGCGGTGGGCCGGATTCGGTGAACTGGATGGTGACTGGGCACTGACGATTTTGGCCTCTCGCATGTTTTTTTTGGCACACATGCTGTTTTTCTTTGTCGAAAAAAAACATGCTGTTTTTCTTATAAAAATCTCTGGCCCCCTCAAAAAAAAATATAAACTCTCTCACTATATGGTACTATTACTTTCTGTGTCATGCAAACCTTATGCAATGGCAACTAAACGTAATGTTAACGTTACATGACATTATTTAGAAAAGATGGGCTATTATAGATTATTCAAAACAATAAATTAGGTCACCTTTTTCTCTTGAAAACGAGGATAACCCCGGTTTCTACAACGAGCGAATGCACACAACCATCAGGTCACCTAAAATACTATGTTCTTCGTTCACAAATATAAAAACATTATGGATATCTTAATATGGACTACATACAGTCTTAGATAAGTGAACAAACATACTAAGCGTGTATATGTACCCGATTTAGAGAAAAATTAGAATATCTTATATTTATGAATAGAGGGAGTAACGAGATACATATCTCTTTTTTTTTGCGGGGTAACAAGATACATATCTCGGGAGTAACATATTATACTATGTATGTATTTTGGAGATAGGTATCATACATATGATTAGCAGGTCTCAAAAATTATCCGATATGGAGAAACTTATTCGACTTTGCTACTTAATGTTATTGGTTATTTGCCCACCTTCAACCAATTCAAATGAAAGAAGATGTGCCCTTCATCTAAGTCCTTCCGCTCCACTAGTGAGTTTGCGTCGGTCTTTTCTTGGCGGGGGTCGGGCCGCTCATGTTTATTTGCTCGTCGTCGACTATTGTTACCTCCCTCATGCTAACACAACCCTCAACAAATTTGCCGCCCTTCTATGTTATCAGAGCTCGGCATATAATCATTACTTAATTATCCAGCTTGGGGCCGACCACTACGATGGCTTATGTAGTGACTTCGTCAATCTCAAGATATTGTGTTGGCTCGGTATCTCGAATGTGTTTATAGGGATAGTGTGTGCATACATGTGTTTATAGGGATGGGTGTATATGCGTATATGAGGCCATTTTCATTTGTATTGTATAAAAAAATTGGTATCAACCAGTAGCATATCGCAATGTTAAAAAAAAGCATATCGCCACCCTAACTCCTTTAGCCCCGGCCTCTGAATGTTGTGGTGCCAAAATTTAGTTGATAGCACATTGGTATTTTATTTTGCGGGATTGCTAAATCTCGGTCGACTAAGACTTTAATCAAATTTCAGTCAATGTTAGATTCGTGAGATCTTATGTGAAGATCTGTGCATTTTTTTTGTTTTTATATATTATGTCACTTGACTAAGAATTGGTTAAATCTCAGTGGACTGAGACCTAGCCACACTCTTTACTTTAACCTGGCAAAGTGGCAAATCTAGAGTAAAAGGTTTAGCTACAAGCCTACAACACGCACCATTTATGGCTAACTCGTTATAATTTTAGACATACACCCTCATAGCCAGCATCAGGTTTGCCATATGGCACTGCAGCTTTTTCACAACACACGACTCACGACTGACGACTACTTTTCACAGTTGAGATTGGTCTCTCTTTCCAATCTTAGTACAAAAAAGAGTCAAAGAGGCATTAATGTTTTGCGGGTTCTAGAAAAACATTCGAGATTGGCGTGCGATGTGTTGTGTGCCATAGTGTCCACAATGAGAAAGCAAAAGCAAGAGGCAAAATGGGAAACTGGCTTCACAAGACAAATCAGCATTCTTTTTTTTTCCTAATATATTGATATAGCAGAATAATATCCAGTTACACCCAAGACCTAGGTCAGGAGCTCAAACGCTCGCACGCGCGCGCACGGTCCACCGACGGCGGATGGAAGGCTGGCCGGCGTTCCTCCAGCCCCACAGGGCATCATGATTCAACCTCTCCGTCGGCGTCCACGCGCGCGCGCGCACGGGCACACGTACGATGCCGTTGCGCCCACGAACGTTTGTGCCTGTACACCAGCGACGCGCACGAAGGCTTCCGCTGCCGCGCGGGCGGTGGCGTCGTCTTCCTCCTCCGCCCGCGAGCTCCGGACACACCACGTTCCCGCACCGCACGCGCGTCCCTTTCCCATCATCGCCTCACTGTGGGCGCGCGCCCACGCCGCTACGTCCATACGCGTACGCGCCGCGCGGCGTCCTTGTCCCTCGTGCATGCATTTTCTCCTCTCTCTCTCACACACACACACAATGTCGAAGTGGTCCATGGCGTCGACACTACAGATAGATGAGATGATAACACTGACTAGGACCGGCCAATGCACACACACACGTAGCTCTCGGCGTTCAGGCAGACAGCCAGTCCACGCACGTACGGGGCTGCCCTCGTGGGATGTCGCTCACGCACTAGGGCCCCGGGAATGGATGCTTCCGCCAGCAAAATTTGACACGGCGCGAGAGAGATGCTAGAGAGGAGGAACAGACGCCAGGAATGGCTGCCGATTGGCACCAGCTGTCCTGTCTGCGCAGCGTCGATGCGAGCAAGCAAAACAGAAAGAAAAAAGAACAAAGACTCGGCCAATAATTGCAGATCTCTCTCTCTCTCTCTCTCTCTCTCTCTCTCTCTCTCTCTCTCTCTCTCTCTCTCTCTCTCTCTCTCTCTCTCTCTCTCTCTCTCTCTCTCTCTCTCTCTCTCTCTCTCCCAGTCTTCGTATCATCCCTAGCGTGCGAGCTGCAAGGACAGAAGATGGAACAGCCACCAGACTCTGTTTGGTTTCAATAATTGAGTCAATGAATAACGCTTTGCAGCTCATACTACGTACGTAGGTAGGAGGAGGACAACACAGGTGGTTGGATCTGCAACTGCATGTGTGCTAAATACGTATACAATATAAACGTGTGGATTTACACATCGTTCCGTCCCTCGCACTCACCCAATGAATGATTGTAGCCTTCTAGTAGGAATCCGTATGACTCTCGAATGGTCATACTCACACCTCGATTTACACATTACGCAGTCCCTTGTGCTCATCCAGACAGGATGGTCACTGATAAAGCTTATGTTGCTTGTGAGTGCATTCATTGTATCGAGAAAAGTTTTTGGTACCTATAAGCTTGATCCTATCAAAGGATTATGATCGGATGGATAGAGGTTACCTTAAGCAGATGATGCAAAAGACTGGCTTCACTCGGATTGACTGGATCATGACATGTCTCATCATTGTGAGATGCTCCATGTATAAAATATAATGGAACAACCTTGAATTCATTTGCTCCGTCGCACATGGGCTTCGACAAGGTGATCCACTTTCCCTATGTTTGCTTCTGCTTTTTCATTTATGGCCTTTCTGCATTTAACAACAAAGAGACATCTTTGAATAATTTTTCACCGGCGAAGGCGCGCGCGTTGAAGAGCATTGGAAATTCCTCACTTGTTTTTTGCAGATGACACCCTCCTATTTTTTTCCTAGGAAAATCAAACGCAGGGTCTCCGAGTTAGAGGTATCCTTAATACTTATGCCGAAGCCACTGGACAATTTGATAAACCCAAGCAAGTGCTCCATTTTGTTTGAGGAATCTTGCCCTTGGGCAGACCAGAAAGTTGTTCGAGCAGCCTTACAAATTGAAGTTGCAGGATTTACGGAAAGGTACTTGGGGTTGCCTGTTAAACAATGTATTCTACGATATTGTATAAACCGTATAGTTAGCCGTATAGGAGTGGTGGCGTGAGTTGTTAGGATGTTATGATTGCTTTCTAGCGGTATAGGAGTGGTGGCGTGAGTTGTTAGGTTGTTATGATTGCTTTCTTGGAGATCAATCCAAACCTAGCCACATGTATATCTCCTGTAACCAATCGGCCTTGTGCCCTATATTAACACGCAGCGCGTCCCTGCTCAACGCATACGCTCAACCTAGTCTTCACATGGTATACAGAGCCCTTTCTCTTCACCGCATCTAGCCATGTCGAGCTCCTCCTGTTGGGGAACGTTGCAGAAAACAAAAATTTTCCTACTCGTTTCACCAAGATCATCTAGGAGTTCATCTAGCAACGAGTCATTGGATGCATCTACATACCTTTGTAGATCGCGAGCGGAAGCGTTCAAAGAACGGGGATGATGTAGTCGAACACGACGTGATCCAAATCACCGGAGATCCTAGCACCGAACGGACGGCACCTCCGCGTTCAACACACGTACGGAACAGCCACGTCTCCTCCTTCTTGATCCAGCAAGGGAGGGAGGAGAGGTTGAGGGAGATGGCACCAGCAGCAGCACGACGGCGTGGTGTTGATGGAGCTGCAGTACTCCGGCAGAGCTTCGCTAAGCACTATGGAGTTGGAGGAGGTGTTGGGGAGGGAGAAGGAGGCAACCTAAGGCCAAGGACTCAAGGTATGAAGTCCCTCCTCTCCCCCACTATATATAGGGGTGCCAAGGGGGGGTGGCCGGCCCTAGGAGATCCAATCTCCTAGGGGGTGCGGCGGCCTAGGGGGGTTTCCCTCCCCCCCAAGGCACCTAGGAGGTGCCTTACCCCCTAGGACTCTTCCCCCTTAACCCTAGGCGCATGGGCCTATGTGGGGCTGGTGCCCTTGGCCCAAGCAGGCCAAGGCGCACCCCCTACAGCCCATGTGGCCCCCGGGGATGGGTGGCCCCACCCGGTGGGCCCCCGGGACCCCTCCGGTGGTCCCGGTACAATACCGATAACCCCGAAACTTGTCCCGATGCCCGAAACAGGACTTCCCATATATAAATCTTTACCTCCGGACCATTCCGGAACTCCTCGTGACGTCCGGGATCTCATCCGGGACTCCGAACAACATTCGGGTTACTGCATATACATATCCCTACAACCCTAGCGTAACCGAACCTTAAGTGTGTAGACCCTACGGGTTCGAGAGACAAGCAGACATGACCGAGACGACTCTCCGGTCAATAACCAACAGCGGGATCTGGATACCCATGTTGGCTCCCACATGCTCCACGATGATCTCATCGGATGAACCACGATGTCGAGGATTCCATCAACCCCGTACGCTATTCCCTTTGTCTATCGATATGTTACTTGCCCGAGATTCGATCGTCGGTATCCCAATACCTCGTTCAATCTCGTTACCGGCAAGTCACTTTACTCGTACCGTAATGCATGATCCCGTGACCAGACACTTGGTCACTCTGAGCTCATTATGATGATGCATTACCGAGTGGGCCCAGTGATACCTCTCCGTCATACGGAGTGACAAATCCCAGTCTTGATCCATGTCACCCAACAGACACTTTCGGAGATACCCGTAGTCTACCTTTATAGTCACCCAGTTACGTTGTGACGTTTGGCATACCCAAAGCACTCCTACGGTATCCGGGAGTTACACGATCTCATGGTCTAAGGAAAAGATACTTTGACATTGCAAAACTCTAGCAAACGAACTATACGATCTTGTGCTATGTTTAGGATTGGGTCTCGTCCATCACATCATTCTCCCAATGATGTGATCTCGTTATCAATGACATCCAGTGTCCATAGTCAGGAAACCATGACTATCTGTTGATCAACGAGCTAGTCAACTAGAGGCTCACTAGGGACATGTTGGTGTCTGTTATTCACACATGCATTACGATTTCCGGATAACACAATTATAGCATGAATAAAGACAATTATCATGAACAAGGAAATATAATAATAATGCTTTTATTATTGCCTCTAGGGCATATTTCCAACAGTCTCCCACTTGCACTAGAGTCAATAATCTAGTTACATTGTGATGAATCGAACACCCATGGAATTCTGGTGTTGATCATGTTTTGCTCTAGGGAGAGGTTTAGTCAACGGATCTGCTACATTCAGGTCCGTATGTACTTTACAAATCTCTATGTCTCCATCTTGAACATTTTCACGAATGGAGTTGAAGCGACGCTTGATGTGCCTTGTCTTCTTGTGAAACCTGGGCTCCTTGGCAAGTGCAATAGCTCCAGTGTTGTCACAGAAGAGCTTGATCGGCCCCGACGCATTGGGTATGACTCCTAGGTCGGTGATGAACTCCTTCACCCATATTGCTTCATGTGCTGCCTCCGAGGCTGCCATGTACTCCGCTTCACATGTAGATCCCGCCACGACGCTTTGCTTGCAACTGCACCAGCTTACTGCCCCACCATTCAAAATATACACGTATCCGGTTTGTGACTTAGAGTCATCCAGATCTGTGTCGAAGCTAGCGTCGACGTAACCCTTTACGACGAGCTCTTCGTCACCTCCATAAACGAGAAACATTTCCTTAGTCCTTTTCAGGTACTTCAGGATATTCTTGACCGCTGTCCAGTGTTCCTTGCCGGGATTACTTTGGTACCTTCCTACCAAACTGACGGCAAGGTTTACATCAGGTCTGGTACACAGCATGGCATACATAATAGAACCTATGGCTGAGGCATAGGGGATGACGCTCATCTCTTCTATATCTTCTGCCGTGGTCGGACATTGAGCTGAGCTCAATTTCACACCTTGTAACACAGGCAAGAACCCTTTCTTGGATTGATCCATATTGAACTTTTTCAATATCTTATCAAGGTATGTGCTTTGTGAAAGACCTATGAGGCGTCTTGATCTATCTCTATAGATTTTGATGCCTAATATATAAGCAGCTTCTCCAAGGTCCTTCATTGAAAAACTTTTATTCAAGTAGGCCTTGATGCTGTCCAAGAGTTCTATATCATTTCCCATCAAAAGTATGTCATCTACATATAATATGAGAAATGCTACAGAGCTCCCACTCACTTTCTTGTAAACGCAGGCTTCTCCATAAGTCTGTGTAAACCCAAACGCTTTGATCATCTCATCAAAGCGAATGTTCCAACTCCGAGATGCTTGCACCAGCCCATAAATCGAGCGTTGGAGCTTGCACACTTTGTCAGCATTCTTAGGATCGACAAAACCTTCCGGCTGCATCATATACAATTCTTCCTTAAGGAAACCATTAAGGAATGCCGTTTTGACGTCCATTTGCCATATTTCGTAATCATAGAATGCGGCAATTGCTAACATGATTCGGACGGACTTCAGCTTCGCTACCGGTGAGAAAGTCTCATCGTAGTCAACCCCTTGAACTTGTCGATAACCCTTAGCGACAAGCCGAGCTTTATAGATGGTCACATTACCATCCGCGTCTGTCTTCTTCTTAAAGATCCATTTATTTTCTATGGCTCGCCGCTCAACGGGCAAGTCAGTCAAAGTCCATACTTTGTTTTCATACATGGATCCTATCTCGGATTTCATGGCTTCTAGCCATTTGTCGGAATCTGGTCCCGCCATCGCTTCTTCATAGTTCGAAGGTTCACCGTTGTCTAACAACATGATTTCCAAGACAGGGTTGCCGTACCACTCTGGTGCGGAACGTGTCCTTGTGGACCTTCGAATTTCAGTAGGAGCTTGATCAGAAGTATCTTGATCATTATCATTAACTTCCTCTCTAGTCGGTGCTGGCACCTCAGGAACATTTTCTTGAGTTGCGCCATTTTCCGGTTCAAGAGGTAATACTTCATCAAGCTCTACTTTCCTCCCACTTACTTCTTTCGAGAGAAACTCTTTCTCCAGAAAGGACCCATTCTTGGCAACAAAGATCTTGCCTTCGGATCTGAGGTAGAAGGTGTACCCAATAGTTTCTTTTGGGTACCCTATGAAGACGCATTTTTCCGATTTGGGTTCGAGCTTTTCAGGTTGAAGTTTCTTGACATAAGCATCGCATCCCCAAACTTTTAGAAACGACAGCTTAGGTTTCTTCCCAAACCATAATTCATACGGTGTCGTCTTAACGGATTTCGACGGAGCCCTATTTAAAGTGAATGCGGCAGTCTCTAAAGCATAGCCCCAAAAAGAAAGCGGTAAATCGGTAAGAGACATCATAGATCGCACCATATCTAACAGAGTGCGATTACGACGTTCGGACACACCATTACGCTGAGGTGTTCCAGGCGGCGTGAGTTGTGAAACTATTCCACATTTTCTTAAGTGTGCCCCAAACTCGTGACTCAAGTATTCTCCTCCACGATCTGATCGTAGAAACTTGATTTTCCTGTCACGTTGATTTTCAACCTCACTCTGAAATTCCTTGAACTTTTCAAAGGTTTCAGACTTGTGTTTCATTAAGTAGATATACCCATACCTACTTAAATCATCAGTGAGGGTGAGAACATAACGATAGCCACCGCGAGCCTCAACACTCATCGGACCGCACACATCAGTATGTATGATTTCCAATAAGTCGGTTGCTCGCTCCATTGTTCCTGAGAACGGAGTCTTGGTCATTTTACCCATAAGGCATGGTTCGCACGTGTCAAATGATTCATAATCAAGAGACTCTAAAAGTCCATCAGCATGGAGCTTCTTCATGCGTTTAACACCTATGTGACCAAGGCGGCAGTGCCACAAGTATGTGGGACTATCATTATCAACCTTACTTCTTTTGGTACTCACATTATGAATATGTGTAGCATCACGTTCGAGATTCATAAGGAATAAACCATTCACCATAGGAGCATGACCATAAAACATATCTCTCATAAAAATGGAACAACCATTATTCTCAGATTTAAAAGAGTAGCCATCTCGAATTAAACGAGATCCCGATACAATGTTCATGCTCAAAGCTGGCACTAAATAACAATTATTAAGGTTTAAAACTAATCCCGAAGGGAGATGCAGAGGTAGCGTGCCGACGGCGATCACATTGACCTTGGAACCATTCCCGACGCGCATCGTCACCTCGTCCTTTGCCAGTTTCCGCTTATTCCGCAGCCCCTGCTTTGAGTTACAAATGTGAGCAACTGCACCGGTATCAAATACCCAGGAGCTACTACGGGCACTAGTAAGGTACACATCAATTACATGTATATCACATATACCTTTTGTTTTGCCGGCCTTCTTATCCGCTAAGTACTTAGGGCAGTTCCGCTTCCAGTGACCGCTTCCCTTGCAATAAAAGCACTCAGTCTCGGGCTTGGGTCCATTCTTTGGCTTCTTCCCAGCAGCTTGCTTGCCGGGCGCGGCAACCTCCTTGCCGTCCTTCTTGAAGTTCTTTTTACCCTTGCCTTTCTTGAACTTAGTGGTTTTATTGACCATCAACACTTGATGTTCCTTTCTGACTTCTACCTCTGCTGATTTCAGCATAGCAAATACTTCAGGAATGGTCTTTTCCATCCCCTGCATATTGAAGTTCATCACAAAGCTCTTGTAGCTTGGTGGAAGCGACTGGAGGATTCTGTCAATGACCGCATCATCCGGGAGATTAACTCCCAGCTGAGTCAAGCGGTTATGCAACCCAGACATAGTGAGTATGTGCTCACTGACAGAACTGTTTTCCTCCATCTTACAGCTAAAGAATTTGTCGGAGACTTCATATCTCTCGACCCGGGCATGAGCTTGGAAAACCATTTTCAGCTCTTCGAACATCTCATATGCTCCATGTCTCTCAAAACGCTTTTGGAGCCCCGGCTCTAGGCTGTAAAGCATGCCGCACTGAACGAGGGAGTAGTCATCGAAACGTGCCTGCCAAGCGTTCATAACATCTTGTTCTGCAGGGAGAACGGGTGCGTCACCAAGCGGTGCTTGTAGGACATAATCTTTCTTGGCAGCTATGAGGATGATCCTCAGGTTCCGGACCCAGTCCGTATAGTTGCTGCCATCGTCTTTCAGCTTAGTTTTCTCTAGGAACGCGTTGAAGTTGAGGACTACGTTGGCCATTTGATCTACAAGACATATTGCAAAGATTTTAGACTAAGTTCATGATAATTAAGTTCAACTAATCAAATTATTAGTGAACTCCCACTTAGATTAGACATCCCTCTGGTCATCTAAGTATTACATGATCCGAGTTAAACTAGACCGTGTCCGATCATCACGTGAGACGGACTAGTCAACATCGGTGAACATCTTCATGTTGATCGTATCTTCTATACGACTCATGCTCGACCTTTCGGTCTTCTGTGTTCCGAGGCCATGTCTGTACATGCTAGGCTCGTCAAGTCAACCTAAGTGTTTGCATGTGTAAATCTGTCTTACACCCGTTGTATGTGAACGTCTGAATAAAACACCCGATCATCACGTGGTGTTTTGAAACAGCGAACTGTCGCAACGGTGCACAGTTAGGGGGAACACTTCTTGAAATTATTGTGAGGGATCATCTTATTTACTACCGTCGTTCTAAGTAAACAAGATGCAAAACATGATAAACATCACATGCAATCAAATAATAAACGTGACATGATATGGCCAATATCACACAGCTCCTTTGATCTCCATCTTGGGGCTCCATGATCATCTTGTCACCGGCTTGACACCATGATCTCCATCATCATGATCCATCATCATGATCTCCATCATCGTGTCTCCATGAAGTTGCTCGCCAACTATTACTTCTACTACTATGGCTAACGCGTTTAGCAATAAAGTAAAGTAATTTACATGGCGTTTCTTGATGACACGCAGGTCATATAAAAGAATAAAGACAACTCCTATGGCTCCTGCCGGTTGTCATACTCATCGACATGCAAGTCGTGAATCCTATTACAATAGCATGAACATCTCATACATCACATATAGATCATTCATCATTCATCACAACTTTGGCCATATCATATCACAAACCACTTGCTGCAAAAACAAGTTAGACGTCCTCTAATTGTTGTTGCAAGTTTTACGTGGCTGAATTAGGGTTCTAGCAAGAACGTTTCTTACCTACGTTAAAGCCACAACGTGATTTGTCAACTTCTATTTACCCTTCATAAGGACCCTGTTCATCGATTCCGCTCCAACTAAAGTAGGAGAGACAGACACCCGCCAGCCACCTTATGCAACTAGTGCATGTTAGTCGGTGGAACCGGTCTCACGTAAGCGTACGTGTAAGGTTGGTCCGGGCCGCTTCATCCCACAATACCGCTGAAGCAAGAAAGGACTAGTAACGGCAAGAAAGTTGACAAATCTACGCCCACAACAAATTGTGTTCTACTCGCGCAAGAAGAACTACGCATAGACCTAGCTCATGATGCCACTGTTGGGGAACGTTGCAGAAAACAAAAATTTTCCTACTCGTTTCACCAAGATCATCTAGGAGTTCATCTAGCAACGAGTCATTGGATGCATCTACATACCTTTGTAGATCGCGAGCGGAAGCGTTCAAAGAACGGGGATGATGTAGTCGAACACGACGTGATCCAAATCACCGGAGATCCTAGCACCGAACGGACGGCACCTCCGCGTTCAACACACGTACGGAACAGCCACGTCTCCTCCTTCTTGATCCAGCAAGGGAGGGAGGAGAGGTTGAGGGAGATGGCACCAGCAGCAGCACGACGGCGTGGTGTTGATGGAGCTGCAGTACTCCGGCAGAGCTTCGCTAAGCACTATGGAGTTGGAGGAGGTGTTGGGGAGGGAGAAGGAGGCAACCTAAGGCCAAGGACTCAAGGTATGAAGTCCCTCCTCTCCCCCACTATATATAGGGGTGCCAAGGGGGGGTGGCCGGCCCTAGGAGATCCAATCTCCTAGGGGGTGCGGCGGCCTAGGGGGGTTTCCCTCCCCCCCAAGGCACCTAGGAGGTGCCTTACCCCCTAGGACTCTTCCCCTCTTAACCCTAGGCGCATGGGCCTATGTGGGGCTGGTGCCCTTGGCCCAAGCAGGCCAAGGCGCACCCCCTACAGCCCATGTGGCCCCCGGGGATGGGTGGCCCCACCCGGTGGGCCCCCGGGACCCCTCCGGTGGTCCCGGTACAATACCGATAACCCCGAAACTTGTCCCGATGCCCGAAACAGGACTTCCCATATATAAATCTTTACCTCCGGACCATTCCGGAACTCCTCGTGACGTCCGGGATCTCATCCGGGACTCCGAACAACATTCGGGTTACTGCATATACATATCCCTACAACCCTAGCGTAACCGAACCTTAAGTGTGTAGACCCTACGGGTTCGAGAGACAAGCAGACATGACCGAGACGACTCTCCGGTCAATAACCAACAGCGGGATCTGGATACCCATGTTGGCTCCCACATGCTCCACGATGATCTCATCGGATGAACCACGATGTCGAGGATTCCATCAACCCCGTACGCTATTCCCTTTGTCTATCGATATGTTACTTGCCCGAGATTCGATCGTCGGTATCCCAATACCTCGTTCAATCTCGTTACCGGCAAGTCACTTTACTCGTACCGTAATGCATGATCCCGTGACCAGACACTTGGTCACTCTGAGCTCATTATGATGATGCATTACCGAGTGGGCCCAGTGATACCTCTCCGTCATACGGAGTGACAAATCCCAGTCTTGATCCATGTCACCCAACAGACACTTTCGGAGATACCCGTAGTCTACCTTTATAGTCACCCAGTTACGTTGTGACGTTTGGCATACCCAAAGCACTCCTACGGTATCCGGGAGTTACACGATCTCATGGTCTAAGGAAAAGATACTTTGACATTGCAAAACTCTAGCAAATGAACTATACGATCTTGTGCTATGTTTAGGATTGGGTCTCGTCCATCACATCATTCTCCCAATGATGTGATCTCGTTATCAATGACATCCAGTGTCCATAGTCAGGAAACCATGACTATCTGTTGATCAACGAGCTAGTCAACTAGAGGCTCACTAGGGACATGTTGGTGTCTGTTATTCACACATGCATTACGATTTCCGGATAACACAATTATAGCATGAATAAAGACAATTATCATGAACAAGGAAATATAATAATAATGCTTTTATTATTGCCTCTAGGGCATATTTCCAACACCTCCTCCGTAGCCATGGCCGCACCCTCCATCGCTGCTCGGCCACACCATAACCGAGAAGCTCACCCGCAAAAACTTCCTTGTGTGGAAGGCGCAAGTCTTGCCGCACATCCAGGCGGCAGGGATGACGGGCTACATCGACGGCTCCGTTCGGGAGCCCCCCGCAGTGATCGTCACGGAGAAGGATGTCGCCGGCAAGAAGGAGATCACCTCCACGCCCAATCCCGAGCATGTTGAAGATCAGCAGGTTCTTACTTTTCTGATTGCATCTCTGTCTCGAGAGGTCCTGATGCAGGTCAGCACGTGCACCACTGCGGCGACTCTCTGGGCGGCGCTCCTGCAGAGCTTCTCGTCGCAATCCAGGGCGAGGGTGATCCAACTCCGCTCACAGCTCGAGCACACCCGCAAGGGTGACCTCTCCATTGTGGCCTACTTCACCAAGATGAAGGGCACCGCCGACGAACTTGCAGCCGCCGGCAAGCCTCTCGATGAGGACGACGTGGTCGACCACTTCCTACAAGGCCTTCTACATGAGCCCGACTACAACGAGTTCGTTTCTGCGATCTCCACCCGCATGGCAACCGAACAACCGATCGGCCTTAGCAAGCTTTTCTCGCTGTTACTTGCGGCAGAGGCCCGCATCGCCACCCAGACTGCCTCCTACTCTGTGAATCTCACGGCCAGGGGCGGTGGTCGTGGCGGTAGTAACTACAACAGTCGCCCTGGTGGCAGTAATGGTGGCGGCGGTGGTGGCTCCCGCGGCTTCAACAACAACAACACAGGTGGCTACCGCTACTCCGACAACCTTGGCAGCGGCAGTGCACCGCAACAAGGAGGTGGTGACCGCGGTGATCGCGGTGATCGCGGTGATCGCGAGAAGTGCCAGATTTGCAAGCTAGAAGGACATGGAGCATGGTGCGCGCTGCAAGAAACGCTACGACCGCAACTACAACAACAATGTCCACAACCCTGCAGGCAGAGGTGGTGGTGGCGGGAATCACTCGGTCAATGCCGTTCACTCTTATGGGGTGGACACAAATTGGTACCTTGACACTGGTGCAACCGATCACATGACCGGAGAGTTGGAGAAACTCGCTGTTCGTAATCGCTACACCAGCATAGATCAAACCCACACTTCGAGTGGTTAAGGTATGGACATTGCCCACATTGGTCATTCGGTTCTCACTACCCCTCGTGGCTCTTTAAAAATGAACAAATCATCCATGATCCACAATCTTATCAAAGTCTACTTTCTGCCTATAAGCTTACTAGAGATAACAATGCTTTCCTCGAAGTTTACCCTGAAATTTTCTTTGTTAAGGATCAAGCCACCCGGAGAACCGTTCTTCAAAGCAAGAGTAGAGGTTGCTTGTTTCCTATTTCTGGTCGCCATGATGCCCCTCCTCGACAAGCTCTCAGTGTGGTCAAGCCATCTACATCAAGACGACACAAACGTCTAAGGCATCCTGCTCTTCTGGTGGTCCAGAAAATTCTTCGAGATTTTAGTCTTCTAGTATCCAATAAAAAAGATCACCTCCTTGTGTGTGATTCATGTCAGATGGCCAAGAGCCATCAACTTCCTTATTCTCGTTCCACTAGTGAATCAAAGGCTCCTTTAGAGCTAGTTATTTCTGATGTGTGGGGTCATGGACCCATCTCTGTTGGCAGACAGAAGTATTATGTCAGTTTTATTGATGATTTTAGTAAGTTTAGTTGGACACATTTGCTTAAGAAAAAAATTTGATGTGTTTGAGAAGTTCCACCTTTTTCAGCAACATGTTGAACGCCTCTTTGATCGCAAAATTCTTGCCATGCAAACGGATTGGGGTGGTGAATACCAAAAACTCCATTCATTTTTTGAGCGCATAGGCATCACGCATCATGTGTCTTGTCCCCATGCTCATCAACAGAACGGATCCGCCGAGCGAAAACATAGGCACATAGTGGAGGTTAGTCTCTCCCAGCTTGCTCATGGCTATATGCCTCTCAAATTTTGGGATGAGGCTTTCTCACGGCTTTCTATCTTATCAATCGTGTTCCTAGTAGAGTTATTCATAATCAAACTCCACTAGAGCATTTGTTCGGCACTAAACCAAACTACACCTTTCTTCGCATTTTTGGATGTGCCGTTTGGCCAAATCTACATCCTTTCAACAAACATAAGCTTGAGTTTCGCTCCAAGCAATGCGTGTTCTTAGGGTATAGTAGTCTTCATAAGGGCTACAAATGTTTGTGTTGGGGAACACAGTATTTCAAAATTTTCCTACGATCACGCAATATCTATCTAGGAGATGCATAACAACGAGAGGGGAGAGTGTGTCCATGTACCCTCGTAGACCGAAAGCGGAAGTGTTTAGTAACACGGTTGATGTAGTCGAACGTCTTCGCGATCTAACCGATCCAAGCATCGAACGTACGACACCTCCGCGTTCAGCACACGTTCAGCTCGATGACGTCCCTCGAGCTCTTGATCTAGTTGAGGCCGAGGGAGAGTTCCGTCAGCACGACAGCGTGATGATGGTGATGATGAAGTTACCGGCGCAGGGCTTCGCCTAAGCACGACGACGATATGTCCGAGGTGTGTAGCTGTGGAGGGGGGGCACCGCACACGGCTAAGAGAAGACTTGGTGTGCCTTTGGGGTGCCCCCCTCCCACGTATATAAAGGTTGAAGGAGAGGTGGCCGGTGTCGGTGTCAAAACTGGCGGATCTCGGGTAGGGGGTCCCGAACTGTGTGTCTAGGATCGATGGTAATAGGAGATGGGGTACACGATGTTTACCCAGGTTCGGGCCCTCTCTATGGAGGTAATACCCTACGTCCTGCTTGATTGATCTTGATGAATATGAATGTTACAAGAGTTGATCTACCACGAGATCGTAATGTGTAAACCCTAGAAGCCTAGCCTGTATGACTATGGTAATGAATATCCTTTCTGGACTAACCCCTCCAGTTTATATAGACACCGGGAGGGGAATCTAGGGTTACATAAGAAGGAATCTTCATAGTCGGTCACCAAGCTTGCCTCCCACGCCAAGGAGAGTCTAATCTGGACACGTGTACAGTCTTCATGTCTTCACAGCCCATCAGTCCGGCCCATGGATAACAGGCCGGACACCCGAGGACCCCTTAGTACAGGACCCACTTAGTAGCCCCTGAACCTGGCTTCAATGACGAGGCGTCCGGCACGCAGATTGTCTTCGCCATTGCAAGGCGGGTTCCCCCTTCCGAACTCCTAGTTGATCTTCAGATGTAATTATTGTGTCCGGACTTGTATGCACAACCGTAGAGGACATAATATTTCATGAGTTCCACCGACCACTTTTTGGTAGTATGACACCACGCCTGCCCGGCCACTACTTGCGAACCGTTTTAGCCGGCCTGTCACCCCACGTCCCAAGACGTGGTCTTATTGACGCGTCTTATCCAAGCGGAGATCATGCCTTCCTTGTTTAAGGGAGTCATGTCAACCCGGACGTGGGTAACCCAATCGTCGCTTGGGTACAACTCCTTGGAAACAAGCAAGTTTTTGAGGCCCAAAAGGAGACGTTTGATATTTGCAGCCTTTATATAGGGGTGTAGACCCGTCTTTTTCTTCCACGCTTGCCTCTTTCTCAACCCCTGCTACCCCGAGTTCCAACACATGGGTTCCAGTCGCCACCAGCCCCAATCATGTCCGGATCCAACCATCAAGGCCGGTGGGTAGCTTCTTCTGTTGCGGAGGAAGACATTGCAAAGCTTCGGGCGGCAAGGTACCTGACCGCTGAAATCCATCATCGCCTTCCTGCCGAGGGGCAGGTTATTCCCACCCCCAGATCCGGCGAGATGGTCGTGTTCGTGTCCCACTTCCTCCGCGGGTTGGGGTTTGCACTTAACCCCTTCGTCCGAGGGATCATGTTCTATTACGGGCTAGACTTTCACGATTTGGCCCCTGACTCTATTCTTCTTATCTCGACGTTTATCGTCACGTGCGAAGCCTTCCTCCGAACTCCTCCGCACTTCGGCTTGTGGCTCAAGACCTTCTATGTGAAGCCACAAGTGGTAGAGGGGGAGTAGGCCGAGTGCGGCAGTGGTACAGTGAGCAAGCTTGCTAGCGCCGTTTGGCTGAAAGGATCCTTCGCCAAATCTTCTGATCTGTGGCAGTAGGGGTGGTTCTATATCATCGAGCCCCGCAACTCCAAGTGGGCAACTGCGCCCGCATTCCTATCCAGCCCCCCAATTCAGTTTGCATCATTGATTAACAAGGGGCTGGATTGGGGATCAACGAATGATGTGCGAACTCTGCAAAGTCACATCTGAAGCCTCATTGAGAGGGACATTGACATAGCCAACTTCGTTCAAGTAATGCTAGTTCGTCGGACCCTGCCATGCCAGCAACGGCCTCTCCGCCTATGGGAGTTCAATCCAGAAGGGTCATGGACTCTTCAGCACTTCTTCGGCACGACGCACGAAGGAATATGGAGATTATTCTTCGAGAAACGAAGTCAATGGCCGGACACCATCGAAGATGTCGGCCTAGACTGTAACCATCCGGATACCCCAGTAAATATCTGTTTACCGAATACCTTATAGTCAGATACCTAGTGGCAAGATACCAACAGTATCATCCTTTTTCAGGGCTGGATAAAGAAGATGGAATGGATTAGGTTTCTGGCTCCCCTTCCCGAAGACTCAGCTACTCCCGTGTTAACAAGGATGCTAGCCTCGGCGCCATTCCAGGCACCAGCAGGGGAGGGCGAGAAGACCCAAGATGACCTTGGTTCCGGAGGTAAGTCGGACACCGAGTCCAGAGAAATTGACCTTTCCTTGTCCGAAGACGGAGGCAGAAAAGGACCCAGTATCCCTTCTCCAAACAGGAGGAAAAGGGCCGCCTCCGAAGATTGGGAGGGGCGGTCTTCCAAGAAGGGCAAGATGCCACCGTCGATCGGCTTAGGTTTGGAAAGGGACGCTGTTGAGCAGCTCCAACAGGGGGACAAGCCCTCGGCCAAACCATAAGAGAATCCGGAGTACCTTGATAGCGTTCCGCTCTGTTATTGTTACCGAAGATACACGTAACACATTTATGCATTTTTACAGTTCGGCACAGAATTTTTCTGAGCGATCCTCTTCTTCGGGGAGTCTCCTCCCAAAGATGATGGAGAGCGAGACGCCTCCTCCGACCTCCTCGCCCAATAAGGCGGATGACTCTGAAGTGTCATCGCAGATGGTCCCTTTAGACCGGGGGACAAAAGAGGCAGCACCCAAAGTGGACCTCCGACGATCCAGGATTCCGGGGCTGATGATAACAAAGGCCTCAGACTGTCTGGTTCACAGTCGACAATGATTTCGGAGACGGGTGAGCAGATTCCTTCAAAGGATGACTGTGCTTTTGGAGCAGCTTCCGGAGACCCGGGAACTCTGGATATGTTGCGGGACATGTTGCGGAAAGCATTTGTCTCGGGGAACAGCGTACCTTGATGGGTACAGTGATTGAAAAGATTTCATCCACGAAGAGCGGATTAAATGAAGCCTTCATGAGCCTACTGAAGGACTTCGAGGTTTGTGACATAATGTTTTCAGCTATGTTTCATTTGCAAAGATGCGCCTGTGTATAGGTAGTAGCCCCTGATACTCGGGTTGGCTTCCGCTGGGAAGCAAAACACAGGATCGAAAAGGATCGTTTGAGGACTAAACTGACCAACTTTGAACACAAGCTGCTTCCCCCTTGGCCGCTCCCCGGACTATGGAAATTGTCGAGTTGTAGTAGAATCTTGATGTGGCAGGGGATGATCTTGCTTTAATCAATATGCGTCTTGACGAGTCGCAAGGTATGTATTCGGGGCAATCCTCATACAGTTTTGTGGTATAAGCATGGTGCTGAGATTTAGATGCTGGAATATGCATGGCTGCAGATGGTGCTGCCGCTATTGAAGTTCTTCGAGCGGAGATGGCCCGGGCCAAGGAGCAGGCCCGTCGTAGTAATGCTGCTGCCCAAAAGGCATTGGCTGAATTAAAAGCCGAGCTTGCACGACGCCAAGATGAGTAGAAGATAACCACTATGACGCTCGAACTGGAGAATGCTACCGGCCGCTATGAATTTCTGGAGAAGGAGAGTAAAGCCTTAACGGCTGATCTGGACAAGGCCTTACAAGAGGCTAGAGCAGCGCGGTCGGAATCCAGAGCAGCCCGTGAGGAGGTTCGACAAGCGAGGGAGATTGCGGCTGGCAAGCCCTTTCTGCTACAAACTAAGTTCAGTGACCCGAACTATGCCCAGCTTAACCAAGTATTGAGTTCTCCGGATGAGTTCTTGGACTTGCCGAAGACTTCTGCCGATGCGGCACAGTATTACCAAGCGCGAGATGGATATGCAATGGAGAAGATTTTTTGGTCGCAGTTTGTGTTGGGGAACGTAGTAATTTCAAAAAAAATCCTACGCACACGCAAGATC
Organism: Triticum aestivum; assembly: GCF_018294505.1. Taxonomy (NCBI): domain Eukaryota; kingdom Viridiplantae; phylum Streptophyta; class Magnoliopsida; order Poales; family Poaceae; genus Triticum; species Triticum aestivum. The sequence goes on from NC_057800.1 coordinate 94,157,416, forward strand.
ATGGTGATGCATAGCAACGAGAGGGGAGAGTGTTGTCCACGTACCCTCGTAGACCGAAAGCAGAAGCGTTAGCACAACGTGATTGATGTAGTCGTATGATAACCCACAAGTATAGGGGATGGCAACAGTTTTTGAGGGTAGAGTATTCAACTCAAATTTATTGATTCGACACAAGGGGAGCCAAATAATATTCTCAAGTATTAGCAGCTGAGTTGTCAATTCAACCACACCTGGAAACTTAATATCTGTAGTAATGTGTTTAGTAGCAAAGTAATATGATAGTGGTGATAACGGTAGCAAAAGGTAACGGTAGTAAAAGTAATGTTTTTGGTATTTTGTAGTGATGATAGCAATAGCAACGAAAAAGTAAATAAGCGAAGAACAATATATGGAAAGCTCGTAGGCAATGGATCGGTGATAGAGAATTATGCCGGATGCGGTTCATCATGTAACAGTCATAACCTAGGGTGACACAGAACTAGCTCCAGTTCATTGATATAATGTAGGCATGTATTCCGAACAAAGTCATACATGCTTATGGAAAAGAACCTGCATGACATCTTTTGTCCTACCCTCCCATGGCAGCGGGGTCCTTACGGAAACTAAGGAATATTAAGGCCTCCTTTTAATAGAGAACCGGAACAAAGCATTAACACATAGTCAATACATGAACTCCTCAAACTACAGTCATCACCGGTAGGTATCCCGATTATTGTCACTTCGGGGTTAACGGATCATAACACATAATAGGTGACTATAGACTCGCAAGATAGGATCAAGAACACTCATATATTGACGAAAACATATTAGGTTCAGATCTGAAATCATGGCACTCGGGCCCTAGTGACAAGCATTAAGCATAGCAAAGTCATAGCAACATCAATCTCAGAACATAGTGGACACTAGGGATCAAACCCTAACAAAACTAACTCGATTACATGATAGATCCCATCCAACCCATCACCGCCCAGCAAGCCTACGATGGAATTACTCACGCACGGCGGTGAGCATCATGAAATTGGTGATGGAGGATGGTTGGTGATGATGATGGCGACGGATTCCCCTCCCCAAACGGACTCCGGATCAGCCCTCCCGAGAGGTTTTAGGGCTTGGCGACGGCTCCGTATTGTAAAACGCGATGATTTCTTCTCTCTGATTTTTTTATCATCGGAACTCAATATATGGAGGTGGAGTTGGAGTCCGAGAGGCAATAGGGGGCCCACGAAGGAGGGGGGTGCGCCCCCCACCCTCGTGGCAAGACTGTGGGCCCCCTGGCCTTCATCTTTGGCAGGTATTTTTCTTATTTTCTGAAAAGTGTCTCCGTGAAGTTTCAGGTCATTCCGAGAACGTTTGCTCTTGCACATAAATAACACCATGGTAGTTCTGCTGAAAACAGCGTCAGTCCGGGTTAGTTCCATTCAAATCATGCAAGTTAGAGTCCAAAACAAGGGCAAAAGTGTTTAGAAAAGTAGATACGTTGGAGACGTATCAACTCCCCCAAGCTTAAACCTTTGCTTGTCTTCAAGCAATTCAGTTGACAAACTAAAAGTGATAAAGATAAACTTTTACAAACTCTGTTTGCTCTTGTTGTTGTAAATATGTAAAGCCAACATTCAAGTTTTCAGCAAAGATTATAACTAACCACATTCGCAATAACGCATAGGTCTCAAGTTACTCATATCAATAGCATAATCAACTAGCGAGACATAATAATAAAACTCGGATGACATCACTTTCTCAAAACAATCATAATATGATATAACAAGGTGGTATCTCGCTAGCCCTTTCTGAGACCGCAAAACATAAATGCAGAGCACCTTTAAAGACCAAGGACGGACTAGACATTGTAATTCATGGTAAAAGAGATCCAGTCAAGTCATACTCAATGTAAACTAACAGTAATGAATGCAAATGACAGCGGTGCTCTCCAACTGGTGCTTTTTAATAAGAGGATGATGACTCAACATAAAAGTAAATAGATAGGCCCTTCACAGAGGGAAGTAGGGATTTGTAGAGGTGCCAGAGCTCGGTTTTGAAACAGAGGTGAATAATATTTTGAGCGGTATACTTTCATTGTCAACATAACAACCAAGAGATGGTGATATCTTCCATGCTACACACATTATAGGCGGTTCCCAAACAGAATGGTAAAGTTTATGCTCCCCCTTCCACCACAAGCATCAATCCATGGCTTGCTCGAAACAACGAGTGCCTCCAACTAACAAGAGTCCCAGGGGGAGTTCTGTTTGCAATTATTTTGATTTGGTTTGCATAAAGCATGGGACTGGGCATCCCGATGACCAGCCATTTATCTCATGAGTGAGGAGCGGAGTCCACTCCTCTTGAGAATAACCCGCCTAACATGGAAGATACATACAGCCCTAGTTGATACATGAGCTATTCGAGCATACAAAACAGGATATTTATTTGAAGGTTTAGAGTTTGGCACATACAAATTTACTTGGAACGGCAGGTATATACTGTATATAGGTAGGTATAGTGAACTCATGTGGAATAACTTTGGGGTTTAAGGAGTTTGGATGCACAAGCAGTATTCCCTCTTAGTACAGGTGAAGGCTAGCAAAAGACTGGGAAGCGGCCAGCTAGAGAGCGACAACAGTCATGAACATGCATTAAAATTAATCAACATCAAATGCAAGCATGAGTAGGATATAATCAACCATGAACATAAATATCGTGAAGGCTATGTTGATTTTGTTTCAACTACATGCGTGAACATGTGCCAAGTCAAGTCACTTAAATCATTCAGAGGAGGATACCACCCTATCATACCACATCATAACCATCTCAATAGCATGTTGGCACGCAAGGTAAACCATTATAACTCATAGCTAATCAAGCATGGCACAAGAAACTATGATCTCTAGTTGTCATTGCAAACATGTTTATTCATAATAGGCCGAATCAGGAACGATGAACTAATCATATTTACAAAAACAAAAGAGGTCGAGTTCATTCCAGTTTTTCACCTCAGCCAGTCCATCATATCTCGTCATAATTGCTTTTCACTTGCACGACCGAACGATGTGAATAATAATAATAGTGCACGTGCATTGGACTAAGCTAGAATCTGCAAGCATTCAATAAACAGGAGATGACAAGGCAATATGGGCTCTTTTGTCAGATCAACAATAATGCATACAGGAGCCTTTTCAACAATTTAATTATGGTCTCCTCCTATCAACCCCCGAAGAAAAGAAAAGAAATAAAACTATTTACACGGGGAAGCTCCCAACAAGCAAAAGAAGAACAGGAAATCTTTTTGGGTTTTCTTTTTAATTACTCCTACAAGCATGGAAAGTAAACTAATTAAAAGCTACAACTAATTTTTTTGGTTTTTCTTAAGGTTTATTAGACACACAAAAAAAGCATAAAAAGGAAAATAAACTAGCATGGATGATACAATGAAAAAGTATGAGCACCGACATCTAGCAATGAGTGTGTGAGCATAAATGTAATGTCGGTGAGAAATATGTACTCCCCCAAGCTTAGGCTTTTGGCCTAAGTTGGTCTATGGACACGGCTGGCCTAGCGGATATCCATAATAATAGTTGGGGTCGTACTGTGATGCAGCAGCTATCGTCTGCTGAGCTGCAGCATGGCGACGGGCGGCCTCCTCTCTCCTCTTGTACTCATCCGCCTCCTCTCTGGTAATAGTATATCCTCCTCTTGCCTGATAATCAAAGAAAGCAGGAGCAGGGAGAGTAATACGGACAGCACAACGTCTATCAAAGATCAGTCGATACTGGAGAGGTGATTCGTTCCTCTCGACAAACTGGTGGTGAACCATAGCATTAAAATCTAGATAGGCAGGAGGAAATTCAATATCATCTTCGCGCACATCTATACCAAGAAAATTAGCTACACGGGTTGCATAAAATCCACCAAAGAAATCTCCATTACGTCTATTAAGATGCAACCTACGTGCAACGATGGCTCCCAAATTATATGATTTGTCTCCTAAAACAGCACTCCTAATAATACGAAGATCAGGGACACACATGTGACATGCCTCATCTTTACCATTTATGCATCTACCTATGAAGAGAGCAAAATAATGTATAGTAGGAAAGTGAATGCTTCCTATGGTAGCTTGTGTAATATCTCTAGATTCTCACACAGTTATATCAGCAAGAAAATCTCTAAATTCAGATTTGCGAGTGAGGGAGTCCTGGATTAGGGGGTGTCCGGATGGCTGGACTATACCTTCAGCCGGACTCCAGGACTATGAAGATACAAGATTGGAGACTTCGTCCCGTGTCCGGAAGGGACTTTCCTTGGCGTGGAAGGCAAGCTTGGAGATACGGATATTCAGATCTCCTACCATTGTAACCGACTCTATGTAACCCTCATCCTATCCGGTCTCTATATAAACCGGAGGGTTTTAGTCCGTAGGACAACATACACATCAACAATCATACCATAGGCTAGCTTCTAGGGTTTAGCCTCTCTGATCTCGTGGTAGATCTACTCTTGTACTACCCATATCATCAATATTAATCAAGCAGGACGTAGGGTTTTACCTCCATCGAGAGGGCCTGAACCTGGGTAAAACTTCGTGTCCCTTGCCTCCTGTTACCATCTGGCCTAGACGCACAGTTCGGGAGCCCCTACCCGAGATCCGCCGGTTTTGACACCGACATTGGTGCTTTCATTGAGAGTTCCTCTGTGTCGTCACCATCAGGAAGGATGCCTCGCCCCGTCTTTAAAGACGGCACCATTGCTAAGGGAGCTTTGGCTGTCGGCCAAACCCTCCGGCTAGGTGGTTTTCTTATGACCGCATGTTCGGCTTCTGCGCCGATGATGACCTCTCGAGCCATCGAAAACAATCTTCATGTCAGTTCGGAACTCGCCGAGCAGCTAGATCCAATGGAGCTTTCCTCCATTAACGAGCTCTTGGATCGCTTCGCCGCCCTGGGAGTCGCTACGGATTACGACCAGATTGGGCCTAAAACAGATCTGAGAGAGATTAACTCTCCCCAAGTCACCCATCACATTGCCGTGGTAGAGGGACAGTGCGGCGACCCTTCGTCTATCTTAAGGACTCGCTACGTCCGGATTCCTGACCCCTCCAAGCCGGATACCCGCGGAGGGGAGGATATCACCCAAGACCTGAACTTAGAGTGAGGCGACAGGCTGGATTCATTGGACAACGCCTAGGGATCCAAATTTTCGAGTTCAGAAATTCCTCGGCCTCTGAGCCTCAGACAGGGTGAGGCTTCGGATTTAACTCCACCCACCCACCCCAACATAAGCGATCTATCCAAAATCAGGCAAGAGCCCGACGAAACAGTACATCATTACTAGGCTAGATTCCTCCTGGTTAAGAACAGGCTAAGGGACTGCCGCGAGGAAGACGCAATCTTAATCTTCTGCAATAATTGCACGGACAAGGGAATACTCAACACCGTAAATCGCCGTGATATCACACGCTTCGCTGACTTGGCGTCCATTGTACAAAAGTATTGTGCGATGGAAAGCGCCTGGAAAACCAAAATAAAATTTTGGGACAATCCGGCCCTAAATACAAACCCAGTCCGAAATAAAAGGGTGCAGCATACCAGACACCCAGGTCAAATACCAAAAAGCAAAAACCCTCTATAGGGCATGGAACCGTACTGGAAGGATGGCTTAACGGACCCTATAAAATTCACAGTACAAAGGACGCCACACCAACTCACAACCTTAGAGCATGTTGGATACTCCGGCAGGTGGCCAAAATTGGCGAAAACCTCCTAAATCCGGAGGCCACAGAAAGCCACCCTAGAGACACCCATATGGTATTAACAGTCTTCGAGACTTTCGAATCAAATAATTTGCAAAAAGGGCACTCTACAGCCTTGCCGGAGTCTACCAAGTAGCAACAATGAACCCATGGAGTGACATGGCTATTACCTTCAACGCCAGTGATGAACCTAAATTCCGAACAGCCCGAGCACCAGCCTCATTGGTCCTCAGCCCTATAGTGGACGGCTTTCGTCTTACCAAGGTACTCATGGACGGCGGCAGCGGATTGAACCTCATTTACGGGGAAACCCTTCAAAAAATGGAAATAGACTGGAACCGCATTGAGCGAAGCAGCACAACCTTTAGAGGAATAATCCCTAGTCGGGAAGTGCGTTGTACAGGAAAAACCACACTAGATGTGGTGTTCGGCACGCCGGATAATTACATGTCCGAAGAGATCACGTTCCATGTGGCTCCGTTCAGCAGCGGTTATCACACTCTGCTAGGGCGGGAAGCGTTTACAATCTTCCAAGCAATACCCCATTACGGGTACATGAAGCTCAAAACGCCCAGGCCTAACGGGATCATCACTCTCGCCAGTGATCCGGACATAGCACTCCGTGCCGAAAACAAGACAGCCGCACTGGCCCTCGAGGCACTATCCAAAGCCCTAGCGGCTGAGGAACTGACTGCGCTGCGCTCCATGGTGAATAGGGACGATGTGGTACTCGACAAAAGATCCAAGTCCACCTCCTTTAAACCGGCGGACGAAATAGTCAAATTCCAAGCCCATCCAACGGACCCAAAATAAAACATCTTCCATCGGGGCACAGTTAAACCCCGATGTAGACGCCCCACTGCGAGAGTTCCTATGAGAAAACTAGGACATTTTCGCCTGGCACCCCTCAGACATGCCAGGAATCCCACGCAGGCTGGCCAAGCACAGCTTAAATATCCAATCAGGATTCAAACCTGTCAAACAGGCTCTTCGGCGTTTTTCCGAACCTAAGAGACAAGCTATGGGAGAGGAGCTAGCAAAGCTATTGGAGGCCGGATTCATCAGAGATATAAAACATCCGGACTGGCTAGCAAACCTGGTGATGGTAGCAAAGAAGGACAAATCCTGGCGCCTGTGCGTTGATTTTAAAGACCTTAACAAGGCTTGCCCAAAGGATCCCTTCTCCCTCCCTCGCATCGATCAAATTATCGACGCTACCGTAGGACACGATTCGTTGTGTTTCCTCGACGCATATTCTGGCTACCATCAAATCAAGATGGCAGAATCTGACCAATCCACAACGGCATTTATCACACCATACGGCCCATTCTGCTTCAACACAAAGCCCTTCGGGCTCAAAAACGCCGGCGCAACATATCAGCGCATGATTCAGACATGTCTGGCAAGCCAGATCGGCAAAACAGTGGAGGCATACGTAGATGATGTGGTCGTCAAAACAAAACATGTCGAATCTCTAGTAGACGACTTGAGGCTTGCATTTGATAACCTCCGAACATACGACATCAAGCTCAACCCGAAAAATGCGTTTTCGGCGTTCCAGCCGGAAAGCTCTTGGGCTTCATTGTATCCGGTAGAGGAATCGAAGCAAATCCAGCCAAGATCCGAGCTTTGTCGCAACTGCATATCCCAAAGGACCTCAAACAAATACAAAAGTTAACCGGATGTGTGGCGGCTTTAAGCCGCTTTATCTCCCGCTTGGGAGAAAAGGCCCTACCCCTTTACCGCCTCCTTCGGTGCACCGAACACTTTGGATGGATGGATGCAGCCACGGCCGAACTCGAGGAGATAAAAACCATACTCGCAACAAACCCAGTCCTGGCCGCGCCAAATATTGGCGAACCAATGCAATTATACATTGCAGCAACACATCAGGTTGTAAGCGCAGTGCTCGTCGTCGAACGAGAAGCGGACGGACACAGATCCCCCCTTCAAAATCCGGTCTATTATGTGTCCACTGTCCTCACTCCTTGCAAATCACGGTACCCGCATAATCAAAAGATCACATACGCAGTATTCATGGCATCCCGGAAGCTACGACACTACTTTCAAGAGTGTTCAATAACAGTAGCCTCGGAAGTACCACTTAATGATATTATAAACAACCGTGACGCAACGTGCTGGATTGCAAAATGGGCCATTGAGCTCCTCCCATTCGACATAACTTATAAGCCACGGCGAGCCATCAAGTTGCAAGTCTTGGCCGACTTCGTCACAGAATGAACGGAGTCCGAACTCCCTAAAGAGTACGGCACATATTCAAATTGGATCATGCATTTCGACGGCTCCAAGATGTTGGCCGGACTGGGGGCTGGCGTCGTTTTGACGTCCCCCACAGGAGACACAGTTCAATACGTACTCCCGATTATGTACACGGACTCCAACAACGCAGCCGAATATGAGGCCCTTTTACATGGTCTCCGGATGGCAGTATCCATGGGCATTCAACGCCTAGAGGTGTGCGGGGACTCAAACCTCGCAATATCCCAAATAAATGGAGACTTCGATGCCAAGGATCCAAAAATGGCAGCTTACCGCAACACCGTCCTAAAAATGTCAGCTCGGTTCAAGGGGCTTGAATTTCACCACATAGCCCGGGAAAATAATCAGGCGGCAGATGTCCTGGCACGCATCGGCGCAAAACGCGATGTAGTCCCCCCCAACATCTTCTTGGAAAGGTTGTTCAAGCCATCCATAGTATGGGAAGGGGAGCCGAACAATAACACCCCGGACCCAACCGCACTGCCCGACACCGAACATTCTGACACAATCGGAGGCTCTGCCAATGAAATAACACCTTCAGCCCACGTAATAATGGCCGTCATCGCCCCGTGGACAGAACCATTCCTCGCCTACCTCACTAGGCAGGAACTCCCCGAGGACCAAAATGAGGCACGCTGCATAGTGCGGCGATCCAAAGCCTACAGAGTCCACGAGGGAGAGCTTTATAAGAAAAGCACTACCAGAGTCCTTCAAAGGTGCATCTCCGAAGAGGAGGGGCGGAACCTCCTGGCTGAAATTCATGCCGGACTGGGCGGTCATCACGCTGTAGCTCGGTCCCTTGTAAGCAAGGCCTTCCGTACATGCTTTTATTGGCCGACGGCCCGGGCAGACGCTTAGGACTTAGTCCAACGATGCACCGGTTGCCAGCTCTTTGCAAACCAAAGCCATATGTCACCCACCACCCTCCGAACTATCCCCATTACTTGGCCCTTCGCGGTCTGGGGGCTTGACATGGTTGGACCCCTTAAAGGCGGAACCCACAAGCAAAAATACTTACTGGTCATGGTGGATAAATTCACCAAATGGATAGAAGCCAAGCCTATTAAGACGGCCGAATCCGGACCGGTGATAGACTTTATATCCGGGGTCGTACACCGTTACGGCGTTCCCCACAGCATCATCACTGATAACGGCACGAACTTCACGGTCGACGAGGTAAAACTCTGGTGCAAAAACATGGGCATCAAGCTCGACTATGCTTCCGTCTATCACCCACAAACTAACGGCCAGGTCGAATGTGCAAATGGTCTTATCATGAGCGGCATTAAACCCAGATTAGTGCGGTCCCTCAAGGTATCTAACACGCACTGGGTAGAGGAGCTCGACTCCGTACTCTGGGGGCTGTGGACCACGCCGAGTCGCACCACCGGATACACACCATTCTTTATGGTGTACGGCGCAGAGGCAGTTTTGCCCTGCGATATAATTCATGACTCACCTCGAGTGCGCATGTACGAAGAAAGAGAAGCCGAGCTCGATCGGCAGGACAACTTAGACGCATTGGAGGAGGAGCTTGACGTGGCAAAAGCCCGTTCCGCATTCTATCAATAGCAGGCTCGAAGATACCAAAGCAGAGAAGTACGGGCCAAAAATTACAATGTTGGCGAATTAGTTCTACGACTACCGGACAAGAAAAAGGACAAACTCAAGCCCAAGTGGGAAGGTCCCTTCATAATTGACCAAGTCTTGACGGGTGGAGCGTACCGCCTGCGAGATGCATCGGATAACCGACTCGAGCCGAACCCATGGAACGTAGCCCGTCTCCGAAGATTCTATGCCTAGCGCCGGACTCTATGTTCGTCTCCTTCCTCTGTCCATTTTTTATATATTGTCTGTCTTGCATTTCTCTTCTTCTTCTTCTCTCTCTCTTATAGCCCTTAAAGGCTCATAAAGTGACGCGCCATCCGCGCTCATTAAACCTGGGGGCTTCTTTAAACAGAAGCTTATTCATACGGGCTTCATGCCCAACACATGCGTCACACTTCCGCATGTACCTTTTATTCACCATTATATGCATCAATATGACTTAAGTTTTGGCCAAGCTGGGTTGCCTGGCTCTTGTGCTTACCCCTACATTCCTGATTGTTCGGCTAGGTGGTAAAGGGAGCACCTCTGCGATTGTTACTGCCGGGTCAGCCGGACGTGTACCTCAGACTGGGTGAAGCCGAAAGCTAGCGTTCGTAAGGGAATATTCGGTGGGTGAACTAAAGATGATCTTTATTATTTTTATCTATACGCCCCCTGATGATTTTCCTGCGTTTCTTTTCGCAGCATGGACATGCACCTTAGGGCATGCCTCCCAGGGAAAGGAACCCCTAACGGAACTATTCTCCCTGGAAGATTTTTCTTACTAACCATGTAATATAACATAACTAGTCGGGCACTTGTCTGTTCACGCACTAATGACCCCTACACCTGGTCTCCATGCATTCTCCGGTTCCTATATAACCGCATGGGAATTCGGACACACTCCGGACCGTCAGGTCCCGAGGCTGAAGCGAAAAGGTCGGCCATGACAAATGATCTACAATCCGGCTAGACGGCATTATAAATGTCAATTAAATTACATAGTCATTTTGACTGATCATATTCCTCTTCAATACCATCTAACAGGCTGTCTAATTTACAGTCCTATTGGGAATACTTTGCGGCCAACTCTACTTGGCCATATACTAAGCTTACAGGGATCTCCTTCCCATCGGGCCCTATAGGACCAACCTCGGCCATGTGGTTGGGGTTAGCCTTTGCGTACCGCGTCTTCACCATGGCCCAGGCCTCCCTAGCGCCTTGACGGAAGTCTGATATCTTCCACAGTCGGAAGCGCCACCGTGCTCCTTTTAGCTTCTCCGCAAGCTCTCTAATACCTTCGGTCATGGAGACGGATGGCCACAGGGCCTAGGCGACGCCTCGCATCGCCTGCCGAACTCGATCGAGCAGTTGCGAGAGCTCGGGAAGAAGGTTACCCGTAGAACTGGGCATCTCCTCTGCAGGATGGCCTGTCAGCACACCTACAGACATTGCTCTGTTAATCGACTTCCCCGCCGAACTTTCTTTCAAAAGGTTCGTTCAAGCACTTACTAAATATGTCGTGCCGAAGCCGCTGATTCTCCTTCACGGAGTCTGACAGCTGGGCACGAACATCTTTCAGCTCAACGCCCAGCTTGGTGTTGGCATCTTGGAGATCGTTATTCTCCCCCATCACCTTTAACAGCACCCTCTCACCAGCCTTTAGCTGGCATAGGAGGTGTTGCCTTTCCGGATCCAATCCGGCGCCATCTGCAATTTCATTTGTCAGATTCGCACCAAAGCCGTGCTTCGCAAAATACTTATCTTTCGAAGTGTATATTACCAGAGGGGCCTCCTTAGGCTCCCCTGCCATGGCTAGTGCGGCCTCAAGTTGGGCTTTGCACTCTTCCAGCTCCTTGGACAGTAGGGAATTCTTTTCTGTAAGAACCTGCATAACAAATGATCCTTAAATCAGTTATTTTAACTATTTCAAGTCTCGGGGGCTACTGGTATATATATATATAATTACGAAAATTTTCTTACCCGTATGTCTTTTACATATTGCTCCGTGGCTCTGGTTAGACCATTTTGAGCGGCACGGAGGTACGCATCTCCCGACTTAAAGGCATCTAATGCCTCTTGGGAGAAACAAGCGTCGCGAAGAATTGTCTGGCGACGCCTGTGGTTCATGGCACTCTCCACCTCAGAGTTGGTGGCAGACAACCTGTCCACATCCTCCGTCGGAGGAGCGTCCGGTGCGCGCCTTGTGTTCGGCCCCGCTTCCGGGCCAGGCCTTGGAGCCTGGCTGGTGGAGGCGCGATTGGCAGTCTCTCCGAATATAGTTCGGCGAGGTCTCTTTGTCCTGAAGAGGGCACAAGTGTTAATATGCCCTGAAGGTACGACACCTGGGATAAGGGGGTGCGCCATACCTTTGCGCTGATGCCCCGGTCCGGACTGCACCTCTTTTCTGCCACGGGGCCCTGCGGCCCCTCATTGGCTTATCGCCGCAGGTTCGGCCCCCCGTTCGGCCCCCCGTTTCTGGGAGGCCGGGATTAACCCTGGATAATCGGCCGTAATGGCCACCAGGGCATTGTCCTTGCTCAATTGATGGAACACTCCATCAATCAGATCCACCGAAAGCTCCGGATCCTCTTGCGAGTCCGGGTCGAGGGATCGTCCTGGGTCCTCGGGTTGTGGAGGAGGGCTGTTTATTTCTTTAACAGCCTGGCGCAGTTCCTGCGTCGAAATCACTAAGATTAAATACTTAACAATGGGGATATAAAACAGATGGGCAAGATGTGATCACTCACCCAGCTTGGAGGATTGTACATGGAAAATCCACCCTTTGGGTCGACGCGGAGAAAATCCTCCTCTTCTCCCTTGTAAAAAGCGGACAAGGTCTTTATTAGAGCCGCAGCCGAATCCGGCCCCTTACGGCCATAGCGGGTGGTGTCGTCCTCCCCGTTGAAATCCCACATGGGGTGGCCTCTATACTGTAGCGGCTGCACCCCTCGCATGATGCATGCGGCCATGACCCCGATCATGGTTAGTCCGGAATGAGCTAACAATCTTATCCGGCCCATCAGGTAAACAACGTCCCTGTCACTTTCCCTCTGAGGGCTCCGTGGGTGCCAGCTTAGGCACTTCTTTAAGGGAGCATTGTTGAATTCAGGGAGGCTGATCCGGACAGGATCCGGCAGCGGGACGTCTTCTATGTAAAACCATTCCGAGGGCCAGTCTTCGGACACCTTCTTTGGGGTTCCGGACAGATAGCCGGTCCCGGCGATGCGCCATACTTTGGCTCCACCCACTTGATACATAGACCCCTTCTTGGAACGGGACACGAGGCAAAATAGCTCCCTCCACAGTCTGAAATGAGCTTCAACACCCAAGAACATCTCGCAGAGGGCTACAAAGCCCGCGATATGCAATACTGAGGCAGGCGTGAGATGATGTAGCTAGAGGCCGTAGAATTCCAGCAGCCCCCGGAGAAATGGATGGATTGGAAATCCGAGCCCCCTTATTAAATAAGGGACGAGGCACACCTGCTCTCCTTTGGAGGGATTAGGGGCGCTCTCCGCTTGCTCTCCGTCGTTATAGACGGCAAGACCAGCTCGAACCGGGATCATATAGGCCGGGGGGAGAAATCCCTTGGTCTGGAGCGTCACTAACTCGCTATACGGGATGGAGCATCTTTCCCAATATCCAGGCTTAGGGCTGGAAGGGCGGGAGGAGGAGTCGCGACGGCTGGCCATGGTGGAATGGATCTTTGTCGAATGCGCTCTGATGAACACTCGCGAAGGGGGAAGGTGTGGTTTGGATCTAAATCCTCATCTCCTTAAATAGGTCAGCTCGTTTATGCGGCTAGGGTGTGAATGTAAAAACACTCAGACCTTTCATATTCGTTTGACACGTGGGGAGGAGCCATTATTGGGCGCAGAAGCCAAAGAGCGCAACATCTAGAAAAAACCGGACTTTATTCAATAGGTACATGGAATTTGGAGGAGAACCCGCCTTGCAATGCCGAAGACAATCTGCACGCCGGACTCATCGTCATTGAAGCCTGGTTCGGGGGCTACTGAGGGAGTCCTAGATTAGGGGGTGTCCGGATGGCCGGACTATACCTTCAGCCGGACTCCAGGACTATGAAGATACAAGATTGGAGACTTTGTCCCGTGTCCGGAAGGGACTTTCCTTGGCGTGGAAGGCAAGCTTGGCGATATGGATATTCAGATCTCCTACCATTGTAACCGACTCTATGTAACCCTAACCCTATCCGGTGTCTATATAAACCGGAGGGTTTTAGTCCGTAGGACAACATACACATCAACAATCATACCATAGGCTAGCTTCTAGGGTTTAGCCTCTCTGATCTCGTGGTAGATCTACTCTTGTACTACCCATATCATCAATATTAATCAAGCAGGACGTAGGGTTTTACCTCCATCGAGAGGGCCCGAACCTGGGTAAAACTTCGTGTCCCTTGCCTCCTATTACCATCTGGCCTAGACGCACAGTTCGGGACTCCCTACCCGAGATCCGCCAGTTTTGACACCGACAGCGAGGATCCCTTATACTACCCCATTGTGGAAGTTTGCATGCAGTGGTAAAATCCTCTAAGTCCATGGTATAAGATTTATCATAAAGATCAAATAGGACACTTGGAGAATTACGTGAAGTTGAAAATTCAAACCTCCTCACAAAGGAGCTAGTGAGATCATGATACTGACTGCACTTCTCTTCTTCAAAGCTCACGAGATCAGTGTTACACAAATATGCGTTGAATTCTTCTTTTATTCCCGCTTGATCCATAAAATTTTCAGAAGGCCACTCACAAGGACGCACTGGAGCGTCTCTTGGTGGCTCTTCGTTAGCATCACACATTGCAAGCATGGGTCCTTGCTTCTTTGAAGAACCACCTTGGAACATTTTCCTAAGCATTTTTCTTCCGCTGAAAAATTCTGAAATTTTTTAGTAACTTCAAAATAAAAGTAAACCAAACTCAATAATATTGATGGCAACTACTCCTACAAGTGCCTAGGGCCTATATCATGCATCAAAACTACTTTTGACCATCTAAATTTGACATGCAAGCTCAAGAACAGGGTCACCTAAGCAGAAACAATTTGCAATGAACAAAGCACTAGAACAAAAACTAATTGGACCAATGGAGGAGTCACATACCAAGGAACAATCTCCCCAAGCAGTTTTGTGAGAGGTGCTTTGAGCAAGGAGATCGAAAATGGCAGCAAAATGAGCTTGGACTCGGGTTTGAGCTGGTTATTCGTGTTTGGGGGAGGAAGATGAAGTGTGTGGGTACAGGAATAAGTGGAGGAGGGCCACTGTGGGCCCACGAGGCAGGGGGCGCACCCTCCACCCTCGTGGCAAGGTGGTTGGCCTCCCTGGTGTGTTCTCAGTTCCATAAATCCTCAAATATTCTAGAAAAAATCATATTTAATTTTCAGGGCATTTGGAGAACTGTTATTTTCGAGGTATTTTTATATTGCACGGATAATCAGATAACAGCCAGACAAATAATTATGTTTATTTTATTTAATATAAATAACAGAAAGTAAAAGTGGGGTACAAAAGGTTGTGCCTTCTAGTTTCAGCCATCTCATGATCATCCAAAGAAATCCACTAACAAGGTTGATCAAGTCTTGTTAACGAACTCATTCTGAATAACATGGAATCGGAGAAATTTTGGATAACACTATGTTACCTCAACGGGGATATGCACATCCCCAATAATAAGAATATCATAATTCTTCTTGATAGTAGGAATAGGAAATTTAAAACCTCCAAATATAATCGATGGAATTTTTCCAATAGAGTTGATACTATGAACTTGAGGTCGTTTCCTCGGAAAGTGTACCATGTGCTCATTACCATTAACATGAAAAATGACATTGCCTTTAGTGCAATCAATAACAACCTCTGCAGTATTCAAAAAGGGTCTTCCAAGAATAATAGACATACTATCGTCCTCGGAAATATCAAGAATAACAAAGTCCGTTAAAATAGTAACATTTGCAACTACAACAGGCACATCCTCACAAATACGACAGGTATAGCAGTTGATTTATCAGCCATTTGCAAATATATTTCAGTAGGTGTCAACTTATTCAAATCAAGTCTACGATATAAAGAGAGAGGCATAACACTAACACCGGCTCCAAGATCACATAAAGCAGTTTAACAAAGTTTCTTTTAATGGAGCATGGTATAGTGGGTACTCCTGGATCTCCAAGTTTCTTTGGTATTCCACCCTTAAAAGTATAATTAGCAAGCATGGTGGAAATTTCAGCTTCCGGTATCTTTCTTTTATTTGTAATAATATCTTTCATATACTTAGCATAATGATTGGTTTTAAGCATATCAGTTAATCGCGTACGCAAAAAGATAGGTCTAATCATTTCAGCAAAGCGCTCAAAATCCTCATCATCCTTTTTCCTGGATGGTTTGGGAGGAAAGGGCATGGGTTTCTGAACCCATGGTTCTCTTTCTTTACCATGTTTCCTAGCAACAAAGTCTTTCTTATCATAACATTGATTCTTTGATTGTGGGTTATCAAGATCAACAGCCGGTTTAATTTCTATGTCATTATCATTACTAGGTTGAGTATCATTATGAAAATTATCATTAACATTACCTCTAGTTCCAGGTTCATTACCAGATTGAGTTTCAGCATCAAAAATAGAAATATCATTTGGATTCTCAGGTGTTTCAACAATAGGATCACTAGGAGCATGCAAAGTCCTATCATTTTTCTTTTTCTTCTTTTTAAAATAACTAGGTGCATCTAAATTATTTCTCTGAGGATCTTGCTCAATTCTCTTAGGGTGGCCTTCAGGATGCAAAGGTTCCTGAGTCATTCTACCAGTTCTAGTAGCCACTCTAACAGCATAATCATTATTCTTACTATTCAATTCATTGAGCAAATCATTTTGAGCTTTAAGTACTTGTTCCACCTGAGTGGTAACCATAGAAGCATGTTTACTAATAAGTTTAAGTTCACTTTTAACATTAGCCATATAATCACCCAAGTGTCCAAGCATATTTGAATTGTATTTTAATTGTCTACCAAAATAAGCATTAACGTCTTCTTGCTTAGCCATAAATTTATCAAACTCATCTAAGCATGGGCTAGCAAATTTAGTAAATGGGATTACAACTTTATCATATCTATAGAGAGAATTTACCTTTACTACCTGTGCCGGGTTATCAAGACCATGAGTATCTTCAATAGGTAAAGGATTTGGATTATATGTTTCTTGAACATGCGGTAAATTAAGACCTTGCATTTCTTCAATAGGAGGTAAATTCTTAACATCTTCAGCTTTAATATCTTTTTCTTTCATAGATTTCTTTGCCTCTTACATATCTTCAGGACTGAGAAATAGAATACCCCTCTTCTTCGGAGTTGGTTTAGGAATAGGCTCAGGAATTGGCTCTGGAGGTGTCCAATTATTTTCATTTGTCAACATATTATTCAATAGAATTTCAGCTTCATCCGGTGTTCTTTCCTTGAAAATAGAACCAGCACAACTATCCAGGTAATCTCTGGAGGCATCGGTTAGTCCATTATAAAAGATGTCAAGTATTTCATTTTTCTTAAGAGGATGATCAGGCAAAGCATTAAGTAATTGGAGAAGCCTCCCCCAAGCTTGTGGGAGACTCTCTTCTTCAATTTGCACAAAATTATATATATATGCCTTAAAGCAGCTTGTTTCTTATGAGCAGGGAAATATTTAGCAGAGAAGTAATAAATCATATACTGGGGACTACGCACACAACCAGGATCAATAGAATTAAACCATATCTTAGCATCACCCTTTAATGAGAACAAAAATATTTTTAGGATATAAAAGTAGCGAGTTCTCTCATCTTTAGTAAACAGGGTAGCTATATCATTCAATTTAGTAAGATGTGCCACAACAGTTTCAGATTTCATAACCATGAAAAGGATCAGATTCAACCAAAGTAATTATATCAGGATCAACAGAGAATTCATAATCCTTATCAGTAACAAAGATACGTGAAGTAGAAAAAGCAGGGTCAGGTTTCATTCTAGCATTTAGAGATTTCTTACTCCATTTAGCTAATAATTTTTTAAGTTCAGTTCTATTTCTGCAAGCTAAAATGGCTAAAGAAGCATCTTGATCAAAAACATAACCCTTAGGAATAGCAAGTGGTTCTTCATCATCACTTTCATCAGTATCATCAGATTCAATATTTTCAATTTCTCTAGCCCTAGCAAGTTGTTCATCGAGAAAATCACTAAGTGGCATAGTATTATCAGGCATAGAGGTAGTTTCATCATAAGTATCATGCATAGCAGAAGTGACATCATCAATAACATGCGACATATCAGAACGAATAGCAGAAGCAGGTGTAGGTGTCGCAAGCTTACTAAAAACAGAAGGTGAATCAAGTGCAGAGCTAGATGGCAGTTCCTTACCTCCCCTCGTAGTTGAAGGATAGATCTTGGTTTTTGGATCTCTCAAGTTCTTCAGAATGATAAGCAGATATATATCCCAAGTGACTCAAAGAATAGAGCTATGTTCCCCGGCAACGGCGCCAGAAAATGGTCTTCATAACCCACAAGTATAGGGGATCACAACAATTTTCGAGGGTAGAGTATTCAACCCAAATTTATTGATTTGACACAAGGGGAGCCAAAGAATATTCTCAAGTATTAGCAGCCGAGTTGTCAATTCTTCCACATCTGGAAACTTAATATCTGCAGCAAAGTGTTTAGTAGCAAAGTAATATGATAGTGGTGATAACGGTAGCAAAAGGTCACGGTAGTAAAAGTAATGTTTTTGGTATTTTGTAGTGATGATAGCAATAGCAACGGAAAAATAAATAAGCAAATAACAATATATGGAAAGCTCGTAGGCAATGGATCGGTGATAGAGAATTATGCAGGATGCAGTTCATCATGTAACAGTCATAACCTAGGGTGACACAGAACTAGCTGCAGTTCATTGATATAATGTAGGCATGTATTCCGAATATAGTCATATGTGCTTATGGAAAAGAACTTGCATGACATCTTTTGTCCTACCCTCCCGTGGCAGCGGGGTCCTTATGGAAACTAAGGGATATTAAGGCCTCCTTTTAATAGAGAAACGGAACAAAGCATTAACACATAGTGAATACATGAACTCCTCAAACTACGGTCATCACCGGTAAGTATCCCGATTATTGTCACTACGGGGTTAACGGATCATAACACATAATAGGTGACTATAGACTTGCAAGATAGGATCAAGAACACTCGTATATTGATGAAAACATAATAGGTTCATATCTGAAATCATGGCACTCGGGCCCTAGTGACAAGCATTAAGCATAGCAAAGTCATAGCAACATCAATCTCAGAACATAGTGGACACTAGGGATCAAACCCTAACAAAACTAACTCGATTACATGATAGGTCCCATCCAACCCATCACCGTCCAGCAAGCCTACGATGGAATTACTCACGCACAGCGGTGAGCATCATGAAATTGGTGATGGAGGATGGTTGGTGATTTTTTTCTCATCGAAACTCAATATATGGAGGTGGAGTTGGAGTCGGAGAGGCAACAGGGGCCCCATGAGGTAGGGGGCGCGCGCCCACCCTCGTGGAAAGACGGTGGTCCCCCTGGGCTTCATCTTTGGCAGGTATTTTTCTTATTTTCTGAAAAGTGTCTCCGTGAAGTTTCAGGTCATTCCGAGAACGTTTGCTCCTGCACATAAATAACACCATGGTAGTTCTGCTAAAAACAGCGTCAGTCCTGGTTAGTTCCATTCAAATCATGCAAGTTAGAGTCCAAAACAAGGGCAAAAGTGTTTGGAAAAGTAGATACGTTGGAGACGAATCATCATACGTCCTCACGATCCAACCGATCAAGTGCCGAACGTACGACACCTCCGAGTTTAGCACACGTTCAGCTTGATGACGTCCCTCGAACTACGATCCAGCCAAGTGTTGAGGGAGAGTTTCGTCAGCACGACGGCGTGGTGAAAATGTTGATGTTCTACCGATGCAGGGCTTAGCCTAAGCATCGCTACAGTATTATCGAGGTGGACTATGGTGGAGGGGAGCACAGCACACGACTAATAGATCAAACGATCAATTGTTGTGTCTATAAGGTGCCCCCTGCCCCTGTATATAAAGGAGCAAGGGGGGGGGTGCGGCCAGCCAGGGAGGAGGTGTGCCAGGAGGAGTCCTACTCCCACCGAGAGTAGGACTCCCCCCTTTTCCTAGTTGGATTAGGACTTGGGAGGGGGAAGGAGTGGAGGAGAAGAAGGAAGGGGGGGCGCTGCTCCCCTCTCCTTGTCCTATTCGGACTGGGGGGAGGGGCGTGCGGCCCAGCCCTAGCCGCCTCTCCTCTCTTCCACCTAGGCCCACTAAGGCCCATTAAGTCTCCGGGGGGTTCCGGTAACCTCCCGGTACTCCGGTAAAATCCCGATTTCACCCGGAACACTTCCGATATCCAAACATAGGCTTCCAATATATCAATCTTCATGTCTCGGCCATTTCGAGACTCCTCGTCATGTCCGTGATCACATCCGGGACTCCAAACTACCTTCGGTACATCAAAACATATAATCTCATAATATAACTGTCGTCGAAACGTTAAGCGTGCGGACCCTACGGGTTCGAGAACTATGTAGACATGACCGAGACATGTCTCCGGTCAATAACCAATAGCGGAACCTGGATGCTCATATTGGCTCCCAAATATTCTACGAAGATCTTTATCGGTCAGACCGCATAACAACATACGTTGGTCCCTTTGTCATCGGTATGTTACTTGCCCGAGATTCGATCGTCGGTATCTCAATACCTAGATCTATCTCGTTACCGGCAAGTCTCTTTACTCATTCCGTAATACATCATCCCGCAACTAACTCATTAGTTGCAATGCTTGCAAGGCTTAAGTGATGTGCATTACCGAGAGGGCCCAGAGATACCTCTACGACAATCAGAGTGACAAATCCTAATCTCAAAATACGCCAACCCAACAAGTACTTTCAGAGACACTTGTAGAGCACCTTTATAATCACCCAGTTATGTTGTGACATTTGGTAGCACACAAAGTGTTCTTCTGGTAAACGGGAGTTGCATAATCTCATAGTCATAGGAACATGTATAAGTCATGAAGAAAGCAATAGCAACATACTAAACGATCGGGTGCTAAGCTAACGGAATGGGTCATGTCAATCACATCATTCTCCTAATGACGTGACCCCGTTAATCAAATGACAACTCATGTCTATGGTCAGGAAACATAACCATTTTTGATCAACGAGCTAGTCAAGTAGAGGCATACTAGTGACACTCTGTTTGTCTATGTATTCACACATGCAATATGTTTCCGGCTAATACAATTCTAGCATGAATAATAAACATTTATCATGATATAAGGAAATAAATAATAACTTTATTATTGCCTCTAGGGCATATTTCCTTCAGTCTCCCACTTGCACTAGAGTCAATAGTCTAGATTACACAGTAATGATTCTAACACCCATGGAGTCTTGGTGCTGATCATGTTTTGCTCGTGGAAGAGGCTTAGTCAACGGGTCTGCAACATTCAAATCCGTATGTATCTTGCAAATTTCTATGTCTCCCACCTGGACTACATCTTGGATGGAATTGAAGCATCTCTTGATGTGCTTGGTTCTCTTGTGAAATCTAGATTGCTTTGCCAAGGCAATTGCTCCAGTATTGTCACAAAAGATTTTCATTGGACCCGATGCACTAGGTATTACACCTAGATCGGATATGAACTCCTTCATCCAGACTCCTTCATTTGCTGCTTTCAAAGCAACTATGTACTCCGCTTCACATGTAGATCCCGCCACAACGCTTTGTTTAGAACTGCACCAACTGACAGGTCCACCGTTCAATGTAAACACGTATCCGGTTTGCGATTTAGAATTGTCCGGATCAGTGTCAAAGCTTGCATCAACGTAACCGTTTACGCTGAGCTCTTTTTCACCTCATAAGTGAGAAACATATCCTTAGTCCTTTTCAGGTATTTCAGGATGTTCTTGACCGATGTCCAGTGATCCACTCCAGGATTACTTTGGTACCTCCCTGCTAGACTTATAGCAAGGCACACATCAGGTCTGGTACACAACATTGCATACATGATAGAGCCTATGGCTGAAGCATAGGGAACATATTTCATTTTCTCTCTATCTTCTGCAGTGGTCGGGCATTGAGCCTTACTCAACTTCACACCTTGTAACACAGGAAAGAACCCTTTCTTTGCTTGATCCATTTTGAACTTCTTCAAAACTTTGTCAAGGTATGTGCTTTGTGGAAGTCCAATTAAGCGTCTTGATCTATATCTATAGATGTTGATGCCCAATATGTAAGCAGCTTCACCGAGGTCTTTCATTGAAAAACTTTTATTCAAGTATCCCTTTATGCTATCCAGAAATTATATATCATTTCTAATCAACAATATGTCATCCACATATAATATTAGAAATTCTACAGAGCTCCCACTCACTTTCTTGTAAATACAGGCTTCTCCAAAAGTCTGTATAAAACCAAATGCTTTGATCACACTATCAAAATGTTTATTCCAACTCCGAGAGGCTTGCACTAGTCCATAAATGGATCGCTGGAGCTTGCACACTTTGTTAGCTCCCTTTGGATCGACAAAACCTTTTGGTTGCATCATATACAACTCTTCTTTCAGAAATCCATTCAGGAATGTAGTTTTGACATCTGTTTGCCAAATTTCATAATCATAAAATGCGGCAATTGCTAACATGATTCGGACAAACTTAAGCATCGCTACGGGTGAGAAGGTCTCATCATAGTCAATCCCTTGAACTTGTCAAAAACCTTTCGCAACAAGTCGAGCTTTGTAGACAGTAACATTACCGTCAGCGTCAGTCTTCTTGGAGATCCATTTATTCTGAATTGCTTGCCGATCATCGGGCAAGTCAACCAAAGTCCACACTTTGTTCTCATACATGGATCCCATCTCAGATTTCATGGCCTCAAGCCATTTTGCGGAATCTGGGCTCACCATCGCTTCTTCATAGTTCGTAGGTTCATCATGATCTAGTAGCATGACTTCCAGAACAGGATTACCGTACCACTCTGATGCGGATCTTACTCTGGTTGATCTACGAGGTTCAGTAGCAACTTGATCTGAAGTTCCATGATCATCATCATTAACTTCCTCACTAATTGGTGTAGGTGTCACAGAAACCAGTTTCTATGATGAACCACTTTCCAATAGAGGAGCAGGTATAGTTACCTCAGCAAGTTCCACTTTCCTCCCACTCACTTCTTTTGAGAGAAACTCCTTCTCTAGAAAGGATCCATTCTTAGGAATGAATGTCTTGCCTTTAGATCTATGATAGAAGGTGTACCCAACAGTCTCCTTTGGGTATCCTATGAAGACACATTTCTACGATTTGGGTTCGAGCTTATCAGGTTGAAGCTTTTTCACATAAGCATCGCAGCCCCAAACTTTAAGAAACGAAAACTTTGGTTTCTTGCCAAACCACAGTTCATAAGGCGTTGTCTCAACAGATTTCGATGGTGCCCTATTTAACGTGAATGTGGCCGTCTCTAAAGCATAACCCCAAAATGATAGTGGTAAATCTGTAAGAGACATCATAGATTGCACCATATCTAGTAAAGTACGACTACGACGTTCGGACACACCATTACGATGTGGTGTTCCGGGTGGCGTGAGTTGTGAAATATTCCGCATTGTTTCAAATGTAGACCAAACTCGTAACTCAAATATTCTCCTCCATGATCAGATCGTAGAAACTTTATTTGCTTGTTACGATGATTTTCAACTTCACTCTGAAATTCTTTGAACTTTTCAAATTTTTCAGACTTATGCTTCATTAAGTAGATATACCCATATCTTCTTAAATCATCTGTGAAGGTGAGAAAATAACGATATCCGCCACAAGCCTCAATATTCATCGAACCACATACATCTATATGTATGATTTCCAACAAATCTGTTGCTCTCTCCATAGTTCCGGAGAACGGCGTTTTAGTCATCTTGCCCATGAGGCACGGTTCACAAGTACCAAGTGATTCATAATCAAGTGGTTCCAAAAGTCCATCAGTATGGAGTTTCTTCATGCGCTTTACACCGATATGACCTAAACGGCAGTGCCACAAATAAGTTGCACTATCATTATCAACTCTGCATCTTTTGGCTTCAACATTATGAATATGTGTATCACTACTATCGAGATTCATCAAGAATAGACCACTCTTCAAGGGTGCATGACCATAAAAGATATTACTCACATAAATAGAACAAGCAAGATCCAGATATAATGTTCATGCTCAACGCTGGCACCAAATAACAGTTATTTAGGTCTAATACTAATCCCAAAGGTAGATGTAGAGGTAGCGTGCCAACTGCGATCACATTGACTTTGGAACTATTTCTCACGCGCATCGTCACCTCGTCCTTTGCCAGTGTTCGCTTATTCCGTAGTCCCTGTTTTGAGTTGCAAATATTAGCAACAGAACCAGTATCAAATACCCAGGTGCTACTGCGAGCTCTAGTAAGGTACACATCAATAACATGTATATCACATATACCTTTGTTCACCTTGCCATCCTTCTTATCCGCCAAATACTTGGGGCAGTTCCGCTTCCAGTGACCAATTTGCTTGCACTAGAAGCAGTCAGTCTCAGGCTTAGGTCCAGACTTGGGTTTCTTCTCCTGAGCAGCAACTTGCTTTCTATTCTTCTTGAAGTTCCCCTTCTTCTTCCCTTTGCCCTTCTTGAAACTGGTGGTCTTACTGACCATTAACACTTGATGCTCCTTCTTGATTTCTACTTCCGCAGCCTTTAGCATTCCGAAGAGCTCGGGAATAGTCTTATCCAACCCTTGCATATTATAGTTCATCATGAAGCTCTTGTAGCTTGGTGGAAGTGATTGGAGAATTCTGTCAGTGACGATATCATCCGGAAGATTAACTCCCAGTTGAATCAAGTGATTGCAGTACCCAGAAATCTTGAGTATATGCTCACTGACAGAACTATTCTCCTCCATCTTACAGCTATAGAACTTATTGGAGACTTCATATCTCTCAATCCGGGCATTCTTTTGAAATATTAACTTCAACTCCTAGAACATCTCATATGCTCCATGACTTTCAAAACATCGTTGAAGTCCCGGTTCTAAGCTGTAAAGCATGGCACACTGAACTATCGAGTAGTCATCAACACGCGACTGCCAGGCATTCACAATGTCTCCAGTTGCTGGTGCAGGTGGTACACCCAGCGGTGCTTCCAGGACGTAACTCTTCTGTGCAGCAATGAGGATAATCCTCAAGTTACGGACCCAGTCCGTGTAATCGCTACCATCATCTTTCAACTTTGCTTTCTCAAGGAATGCATTAAAATTCTATGGAACAACAACACGGGCCATCTATCTACAATCAAACATAGACAAGCAAGATACTATCAGGTACTAAGTTCATGATAAATTTAAGTTCAATTAATCATATTACTTAAGAACTCCCACTTAGAAAGACATCCCTCTAATCTTCTAAGTGATCACATGATCCAAGTCAACTAAACCATAACCGATCATCACGTGAAATGGAGTAGTTTTCAATGGTTAACATCACTATGTTGATCATATCTACTATATGATTCACGCTCGACCTTTCGGTCTCATTGTTCCGAGGCCATATCTGCATATGCTAGGCTCATCAAGTTTAACCCAAGTATTCTGCGTGTGCAAAACTGGCTTGCACCCGTTGTAGATGGACGTAGAGCTTATCACACCCGATCATCACGTGGTGTCTGGGCACGACAAACTTTGGCAATGGTGCATACTCAGGGAGAACACTTTTATCTTGAAATTTAGTGAGAGATCATATTATAATGCTACCGTCAATCAAAGCAAGATAAGATGCATAAAAGATAAACATCACATGCAATCAATATAAGTGATATGATATGGCCATCACCATCTTGTGCTTGTGATCTCCATCTCCGAAGCACTGTCATGATCACCATCGTCACCGGCGCAACACCTTGATCTCCATCGTAGCATCGTTGTCGTCTCGCCAATCTTATGCTTCTACGACTATCGCTACCGCTTAGTGATAAAGTAAAGCATTACGGGGCGATTGCATTGCATACAATAAAGCGACAACCATATGGCTCCTGCCAGTTGCCGATAACTCGGTTACAAAACATGATCATCTCATACAATAAAATTTAGCATCATGTCTTGACCATATCACATCACAACATGCCCTGCAAAAACAAGTTAGACGTCCTCTATTTTGTTGTTGCAAGTTTTACGTGGCTGTTACGGGCTTAGCAAGAACCGTTCTTTCCTACGCATCAAAACCACAACGATAGTTTGTCAAGTTGGTGATGTTTTAACCTTCGCAAGGATCGGGTGTAGCCACACTCGGTTCAACTAAAGTTGGAGAAACTGACACCAGCCAGCCATCTGTGTGCGAAGCACGTCGGTAGACCCAGTCTCATGTAAGCATACGCGTAATGTCGGTCCGGGCCGCTTCAT
The DNA here is from genome assembly GCF_018294505.1 of Triticum aestivum. Taxonomy (NCBI): domain Eukaryota; kingdom Viridiplantae; phylum Streptophyta; class Magnoliopsida; order Poales; family Poaceae; genus Triticum; species Triticum aestivum. The sequence continues at coordinate 94,183,520 of NC_057800.1, forward strand.
CCAACAATACCACCGAACCAAAGTATGACATGCTGGTAAGAAGTATGACTTATATCGCCCACAACTCACTTGTGTTCTACTCGTGCATATGACATCTACGCATAAAACCTGGCTCTGATACCACTGTTGGGGAACGTAGTAATTTCAAAAAAATTCCTACGCACACGCAAGATCATGGTGATGCATAGCAACAAGAGGGGAGAGTGTTGTCCACGTACCCTCGTAGACCGAAAGCGGAAGCGTTAGCACAAAGCGGTTGATGTAGTCATACGTCTTCATGATCCGACCGATCAAGTACCGAACGTACGTCAGCTTCGAGTTCAGCACACGTTCAGCTCGATGACGTCCCTCGAACTCCGATCCAGCCGAGTGGTGAGGGAGAGTTTCTTCAGCACGATGGCGTGGTGACGATGTTGATGTTCTACCGACGCAGGGCTTCGCTACAGTATTATCGAGGTGGACTATGGTGGAGGGGGGCACCGCACACGGCTAATAGATCAAACGATCAATTGTTGTGTCTATGGGGTGCCCCCCTGCCCCTGTATATAAAGGAGCAAGGGGAGTGCAGCCGGCCAGGGAGGAGGCATGCCAGGAGGAGTCCTACTCCCACCGGGAGTAGGACTCCCCCCACTTCCTAGTTCGATTAGGACTTGGGAGGGGGAAGGAGTGGAGGAGAATAAGGAAGGGGGGCGCTGCCCCTCTCCTTGTCCTATTCGGACTGGGGGGAGGGGCGCGCGGCCCAGACCTAGCCGCCTCTCCTCTCTTCCACCTAGGCCCACTAGGGCCCATTAAGTCTTCGGGGGGTTCCGGTAACCTCCCGGTACTCTGGTAAAATCCCAATTTCACCCGGAACACTTCCGATATCCAAACATAGGCTTCCAATATATCAATCTTCATGTCTCGACCATTTCGAGACTCCCCGTCATGTCCGTGATCACATCCGGGACTCCGAACAACCTTCGGTACATCAAAACATATAAACTCATAATATAACTGTCATCGAAACGTTAAGCATGTGGACCCTACGGGTTCGAGAACTATGTAGACATGATCGAGACATGTCTCCGGTCAATAACCAATAGCCGAACCTGGATGCTCATATTGGCTCCCACATATTCTACGAAGATCTTTATGGGTCAGACCGCATAACAACATATGTTGTTCCCTTTGTCATCGATATGTTACTTGCCCGAGATTCGATCATCGGTATCTCAATACCTAGTTCTATCTCGTTACCGGCAAGTCTCTTTACTCGTTCCGTAATACATCATCCCGCAACTAACTCATTAGTTGCCATGCTTGCAAGGCTTAAGCGATGTGCATTACCGAGAGGGCCCAGAGATACCTCTCCGACAATCGGAGTGACAAATCCTAATCTCGAAATACGCCAACCCAACAAGTACTTTCGGAGACACCTGTAGAGCACCTTTATAATCACCCAGTTACGTTGTGACGTTTGGTAGCACACAAAGTGTTCTTCCGGTAAACGGGAGTTGCATAATCTCATAGTCATAGGAACATGTATAAGTCATGAAGAAAGCAATAGCAACATACTAAACGATCGGGTGCTAAGCTAACGGAATGGGTCATGTCAATCACACCATTCTCCTAATGATGTGACCCCATTAATCAAATGACAACTCATGTCTATGGTTAGGAAACATAACCATCTTTGATCAACGAGCTAGTCAAGTAGAGGCATACTAGTGACACTCTGTTTGTCTATGTATTCACACATGTATTGTGTTTCCGGTTAATACAATTCTAGCATGAATAATAAACATTTATCATGATATAAGGAAATAAATAATAACTTTATTATTGCCTCTAGGGCACATTTCCTTCAGTTTGGCGCATCAAAGCGCCCTCTGTTGCTCAATGAACAGATGTCCCAATGGGCCGAACTTCATATGATATCAGGCGCTGCCATGAAGGATGTCGTAATCCGGTTGTGGCCAACCAAGTCTGTTCTGGATAGCTATTTCGGTTTGGTGCAGAGGCTTGTTGATGCGGTGCTGCGTATCGATGCTGTGAAGCGATCATCATGCATTGAGGGTGCGCGGATGGCTTTTGCCCGAGTTAAAACATTCTGGGGGAAGATGAAGGCCATCGATGTTGCGATGAAGAGTCGACCCAAAGGCAAGGACCGCCCGGAACCGGAGCATTATTTTGAAGACATCCTAGAGGCCGCCCGCTTTATAGAGGGTCAGTGCTCGAAAGACATAATGTTCGAGTGAGGTGTATGAAAAATGTAAAAGACAGTTTTATAGTTAATCTATTTATGTTTTGTTTGAAAGCTTGAATTCCTCCTGTGCGGCCGTTTTGATATAATCTGAAAGTTTTCCAGTCGTCGGCTTCAACCCCCTCGTAGGAAGTACGGGGGTGTTCGGAAAGGCATTTAATCACTCTTCACCAACGTCTTGGTCCATGAAGGAGGTGATAATGTAGCGAACCAGGCAACCGGACTATAGGGCGTTAACGCTTTCACTTAGCCATAGGAGTTTTATTGTGGGGCTACGACATAGCCCCTGGTATGTATGCGGCGTATGATGCCTTACATATTTGATCTGAAAAAGATTCCTCATGTGACACAGAGAATCGCTAAAGATTCCAAGAAGTCGTCAAGTGGTTGACCAGCTCACGCCACATCATGACAGTCAGTTTTCGGCTCTCTCCACTGAGGTGCTCGTTCGGTTTAGACCAAGGCACAATCGCAGTAGTTCTCCCTTTACTACCCTAGCCGATAGAGCGGAACGTAGGGTAGAAAGCATAGGAGCCGGGCAACCCAACTATTGACCCAAGACAATGATTCAGAGCTGATGCATATAAGGCCGAACTTGCGACGCCGAAGTATGCTATAGAGTTGTTCAGACTTTTACTGGCAACTCATTTGTTCCCACACCAAGCCCCAGGCAAGTTATGCCAAGGTATTTCTGTGAAATAACCGTAGGAGCCATATTTGTTAGGGAAACAATGCAGATGATTAGTGATACGTCTCCAACCTATCTACTTTTCCAAACACTTTTGCCCCTGTTTTGGACTCTAACTTGCATGATTTGAATGGAACTAACCCGGACTGACGCTGTTTTCAGCAGAATTACCATGGTGTTATTTATGTGCAGGAGCAAACGTTCTCGGAATGACCTGAAACTTCACAGAGACACTTTTCAGAAAATAAGAAAAATACCTGCCAAAGATGAAGGCCAGGGGGCCACAACCTTGCCACGAGGGTGGGGGGTGCGCCCCCCTACCTCGTGGGCCCCCTGTTGCCTCTCCGACTCCAACTCCACTTCCATATATTGAGTTTCGGGGAGAAAAAATCAGAGGGAAGAAATCATCGCGTTTTACGATACGGAGCCGCCGCCAAGCCCTCAAACCTCTCGGGAGGGCTGATCTGCAGTCCGTTCGGGGCTCCAGAGAGGGGAATCCGTCGCCATCGTCATCATCAACCATCCTCCATCACCAATTTCATGATGCTCATCGCCGTGCTTGAGTAATTCCATCGTAGGCTTGCTGGACGGTGATGGGTTGGATGGGATCTATCATGTAATCGAGTTAGTTTTGTTAGGGTTTGATCCCTAGTGTCCACTATGTTCTGAGATTGATGTTGCTATGACTTTTCTATGCTTAATGCTTGTCACTAGGGCCTGAGTGTCATGATTTCGGATCTGAACCTATTATGTTTTCATCAATATATGAGTGTTCTTGATCCTATATTGCAAGTCTATAGTCACCTATTATGTGTTATGATCCGTTAACCCCGAAGTGACAATAATCGGGATACTTACCGGTGATGACCGTAGTTTGAGGAGTTCATGTATTCACTATGTGTTAATGCTTTGTTCCGGTTCTCTATTAAAAGGAGACCTCAATATCCCTTAGTTTCTGTAAGGACCCCACTGCCACGGGAGGGTAGGACAAAAGATGTCATGCAAGTTCTTTTCCATAAGCATGTATGACTATGTTCGGAATACATGCCTGCATTATATCAATGAACTGGAGCTAGTTATGTGTCACCCTAGGTTTTGACTATTACATGATGAACCGCATCCGACATAATTCTCCATCACCGATCCATTTCCTACGAGCTTTCCATATATTGTTCTTCGCTTATTTATTTTTCCGTTGCTATTGCTATCATCACTACAAAATACCAAAAACATTACTTTTACTACTGTTACCTTTTGCTACCGTTATCACCACTATCATATTACTTTGCTACTAAACACTTTGCTGCAGATATTAAGTTTCCAGGTGTGGTTGAATTGACAACTCAGCTGCTAATACTTGAGAATATTCTTTGGATCCCCTTGTGTCGAATCAATAAATTTGGGTTGAATACTCTACCCTCAAAAACTGTTGCGATCCCCTATACTTGTGGGTTATCAAGACTATTTTCTGGCGCCCGTTGCCGGGGAGCATAGCTTTATTCTTTGAGTCACTTGCGATATATATCTGCTTATCATTATGAAGAACTTGAGAGATCCAAAAACCAAGATCTATCCCTCAACTACGAGGGGAGGTAAGGAACTGCCATCTAGCTCTGCACTTGATTCACCTTCTATTTTTAGTAAGCTTGCGACACCTACACCTGCTTCTGCTATTCGTTCTAATATGTCGCATGTTATTGATGATGCCACTTCTGCTATGCATGATACTTATGATGAAACTACCTCTATGCCTGATACTACTATGCCACTTAGTGCTTTTCTTGATAAACAACTTGCTTGGGCTAGAGAAATTGAAAATATTGAATCTGATGATACTAATGAAAGTGATGATGAAGAACCACTTCCCATTCCTAAGGGTTATGTTTTTGATCAAGATGCTTCTTTAGCTATTTTAGCTTGCACAAATAGAACTGAACTTAAAAAATTATTAGCTAAATGGAGTAAGCAATCTCTAAATGCTAGAATGAAACCTGACCCTGCTTTTGCTACTTCACCTATCTTTGTTATTGACAAGGATTATGAATTCTCTGTTGATCCTGATATAATTACTTTGGTTGAATCTGATCATTTTCATGGTTATGAATCTGAAACTGTTGTGGAACATCTTACTAAATTAAATGATATATCTACCCTGTTTACTAAAGATGAGAGAACTCGCTACTTTTATATCCTTAAAATATTTCCGTTCTCATTAAAGGGTGATGCTAAGATATGGTTTAATTCTCTTGATCCTGGTTGTGTGCGTAGTCCCTACGATATGATTTATTACTTCTCTGCTAAATATTTCCCTGCTCATAAGAAACAAGCTGCTTTAAGGGATATATATAATTTTGTGCAAATTGAAGAAGAGAGTCTCCCACAAGCTTGGGGGAGGCTTCTCCAATTACTTAATGCTTTGCCTGATCATCCTCTTAAGAAAAATGAAATACTTGATATCTTTTATAATGGACTAACAGATGCCTCCAGAGATTACCTGGATAGTTGTGCTGGTTCTGTTTTCTGGGAAAGAACACCGGATGAAGCTAAAATTCTATTGAATAATATGTTGACAAATGAAAATAATTGGACACCTCCGGAGCCAATTCCTGAGCCTATTCCTAAACCAACTCCAAAGAAGATGGGTATTCCATTTCTCAGTCCAGAAGATATGCAAGAGGCAAAGAAATCTATGAAAGAAAAGGGTATTAAAGCTGAAGATGTTAAGAATTTACCTCCTATTGAAGAAATACATGGTCTTAATTTACCGCCTGTTGAAGAAACATATAATCCAAATCCTTTACCTATTGAAGAAACTCATGTTCTTGATAACCTGACACGGGTAGTAAAGGTAAATTCTCTCTATAGATATGATAAAGTTGTAATCCCATTTACTAAAATTGCTAGCCCATGCTTAGATGACTTTGATAAATTTATGGCTAAGCACGAAGATTTTAATGCTTATTTTGGTAGACAATTAAATTACAATTCAAATATGCTTGGACACTTGGGTGATTATATGGCTAATGTCAAAGGTGAACTTAAACTTATTAGTAAACATGCTTCTATGGTTACCACTCAAGTAGAACAAGTACTTAAAGCTCAAAATGATTTTCTCAATGAATTGAATAATAAGAATAATGATAATGCTGTTAGAGTTATGACTAGAGGTGGTAGAACGACTCAGGAACCTTTGTATCATGAAGGCCATCCTAAGAGAATTGAGAAGATTCTCAGAGAAATAATTTAGATGCACCTAGTTCTTCTAAAAAGAAGAAAAAGAAAATTGATAGGACTTTGCATGCTTCTAGTGAACCTATTACTGAAACACCTGAGAATCCAAATGATATTTCTATTTCTAATGCTGAAACACAATCTGGTAATGAACCTGAAACTAGTGGTAATGTTAATGATGATGCTCAACCTAGTAATGATAATGATATAGAAATTGAACCTGCTGTTGATCTTGATAACCCACAATCAAAGAATCAACGTTATGATAAGAAAGACTTTGTTGCTAGGAAACATGGTAAAGAAAGAGAGCCTTGGGTTCAGAAACCCATGCCTTCTCCTCCCAAACCATCCAAGAAAAAGGATGATGAGGATTTTGAGCGCTTTGCTGAAATGATTAGACCTACCTTTTTGCGTATGCGATTAACTGATATGCTCAAAACCAATCCTTATGCTAAGTACATGAAAGATATTATTACAAATAAAAGAAAGATACCGGAAGCTCAAATTTCCACCATGCTTGCTAATTACACTTTTAAGGGTGGAATACCAAAGAAACTTGGAGATCCAGGAGTACCCACTATACCATGCTCTATTAAAAGAAACTATGTTAAAACTTCTTTATGTGATCTTGGAGCCGGTGACAATGTTATGCCTCTCTCTTTATATCGTAGACTTGATTTGAATAAGTTGACACCTACTGAAATATCTTTGCAAATGGCTGATAAATCAACTACTATACATGTCCGTATTTGTGAGGATGTGCCTGTTGTAGTTGCAAATGTTACTATTTTAACGGACTTTGTTGTTCTTGATATTCCCAAGGACAATAGTATATCTATTATTCTTGGAAGACCCTTTTTGAATACTGCGGGGGCTGTTATTGATTGCATTAAAGGCAATGTCACTTTTCATGTTACTGGTAATGAGCACACGATACACTTTCCGAGGAAACAACCTCAAGTTCATAGTATCAACTCTATTGGAAAAATTCCATCGATTATATTTGGAGGTTTTGAATTTCCTCTTCCTATTGTTAAGAAGAAATATGATATTCTTATTATTGGGGATGTGCATATCCCCGTTGAGGTAACATAGTGTTATTCGGAATTTCTCCGATTCCATGTTATTCGGAATGAGTTCGTTAACAAGACTTGATCAACTTTGTTAGTGCATTCCTTTTGATGACCATGAGATGGATGAAACTAGAAGGCACAACCTTCTGTACCCCACTTTTACTTTCTGTTATTTATATTAAATAAAATACAAATAAATACTTGTCTGTCTGTTATCTGATTATCCGTGCAATATAAAAATACCTCAAAAATAAAAGTTCTCCAAATGCCGTGAAAATTAAATATGTTTTTTTCTAGAATATTTGAGGATTTATGGAACTGAGAACACACTAGGGGGCCAACCACCTGCCCACGAGGGTGGAGAGCGCGCCCCCTGCCTCGTGGGCCCACGGTGGCCCTCCTCCACTTATCCTTTCACCCATACACTCCTTCTTCCTCCCCCAAACACGAATAACCAGCTCAAACCCGAGTCCAAGCTCATTTTGCTGCCATTTTCGATCTCCTTGCTCAAAGCACCTCTCACAAAACTGCTTGGGGAGATTGTTCCTTGGTATGTGACTCCCCCATTGGTCCAATTAGTTTTTGTTGTAGTGCTTTATTCATTGCAAATTTTTGCTGCTTAGGTGACCCTGTTCTTGAGCTTGCATGTCAAATTTATATGGTCAAAAGTAGTTTTGATGCATGATATAGGCCCTAGGCACTTGTAGGAGTAGTTGCTATCAATATTATTGAGTTTGATTTACTTTTATTTTGAAGTTACTGAAAAATCAGAATTTTTCAGAGGAAGAAAAATGCTTAGGAAAATGTTCCAAGGTGGTTCTTCAAGGAAGCAAGGACCCAGGCTTGCAATGGTGATACTGATGAAGAGCCACGAAGAGACGCTCTAGTGCGTCCTTTTGAGTGGCCTTCTGAAAATTTTATGGATCGAGCAGGAATAAAAGAAGAATTCAACGCATATTTGCGTAACAATGATCTCGTGAGCTTCGAGGAAGAGAAGTGCAGTCAGTATCATAATCTCACTAGTTCCTTTGTGAGGAGGTTTGAATTTTTAACTTCACGTAATTCTCCAACTTTCCTGTTTGATCTTTATGAGAAATCTTATACCTTGGACTTAGAGGATTTTACCACTCCATGCAAACTTCCACAATGGGGTAGTATAAGGGATCCTCACAAATCTGAATTTAGAGATTTTCTTGCTAGCATAACTGTGGGAGAATCTAGAGATATTACACAAGCTACCATACGGAGCATTCACTTTCCTGCTATACATTATTTTGCTCTCTTCATAGGTAGATGCATTAATGGTAAAGATGAGGCATGTCACATGTGTGTCCCTGATCTCAGTATTCTTAGGAGTGCTGTGTTAGGAGACCATTCTTAAAATTTGGGAGCCATTGTTGCACGTAGGTTGCATCTTAATAGATTTAATGGAGATTTCTTTGGTGGAATTTATGCAACCCGCATAGCTAATTTTCTTGGTATAGATGTACGCGAAGATGATATTGAATTACCTCCTGCCTATCTAGATTTTAATGCTATGGTTCACCACCAGTTTGTCGAGAGGAACGAATCACCTCTCCAGTATCGACTAATATTTGACAGACATCGTGTTGTCCGTATTACTCTCCATGCTCCTGCTTTCTTTGATTATCAGGCAAGAGGAGGATATACTATTACCAGAGAGGAGGTAGATGAGTACAAGAGGATAGAGGAGGCCGCTCGTCGCCACGCTGTAGCTCAACTGGCGATAGCTACTGCATCACAGTATGACCCCAGCTACTATTATGGATATCAGCTAGGCCAGCCGTGGCCATAGACCAACTTAGGCCAAAAGCCTAAGATTGGGGGAGTACGTATTTCTCACCGACATTACATTTATGCTCACACACTCGTTGCTAGATGTCGGTGCTCATACTTTTTCATTGTATCATCCATGCTAGGTTACTTTCCTTTTTTATGCTTTCTTCTTGTGTGTTTAATAAACCTTAAGAAAAATCAAAAAATTAATTGTAGCTTTTAATCAGTTTAATTTCCATGCTTGTAGTAGTAATTAAAAAGAAAACCCCAAAATATTTCCTGTTCTTCTTTTGCTTGTTGGGAGCTTTCCCGTGTAAATAGTTTTATTTATTTTCTTTTCTTTGGGGTAGATAGGAGAATACCATGATTAAATTGTTGAAGTGACTCTTATATGCATTATTGTTGATCTGACAAAAGAGCCCATATTGCCTTGTCTTCTCCTATTTATTGAATGCTTGTAGATTCCAGCTTAGTCCAATGCACGTGCACTATTATTATTATTCACACTATTCGGTCGTGCAAGTGAAAGGCAATTATGATGATATGTGATGGACTGTCTGAGATGATGAAAGCTGGTATGAGCTCGACCTCTTTTGTTTTTGTAAATATGATTAGTTCATCATTCCTGATTCAGCCTATTATGAATAAACATGTTTGCAATGACAACTAGAGATCATAGTTTCTTGTGCCATGCTTGATTAGCTATGAGTTATAATGGTTTACCTTGCATGCCAACATGCTATTAAAATGGTTATGATGTGGTATGATAGGGTGGTATCCTCCTCTGAATGATTTAAGTGACTTGACTTGGCACATGTTCACGCATGTAGTTGAAACAAAATCAACATAGCCTTCACGATTTTTATGTTCATGGTGGATTATATCCTACTCATGCTTGCATTCGGTGTTGATTAATTTTAATGCATGTTCATGATTGTTGTCGCTCTCTAGCTGGTTGCTTCCCAGTCTTTTGCTAGCCTTCACCTGTACTAAGCGGGAATACTGCTTGTGCATCCAATCCCTTAAACCCCAAAGTTATTCCACATGAGTCCACTATACCTACCTATATACGGTATCTACCTGTCGTTCCAAGTAAATTTGTTTGTGCCAAACTCTAAACCTTCAAATAGATATCATGTTTTGTATGCTCGAATAGCTCATGTATCAACTAGGGCTGTATATTCTTCCATGTTAGGCGGGTTATTCTCAAGAGGAGTGGACTCTGCTCCTCACTCACGAGATAAATGGCTGGTAACCGGGATGCCCAGTCCCATGCTTTATGCAAACTAAATCAAAATAATTGCAAACAAAACTCCCCCTGGGACTCTTGTTAGTTGGAGGCACTCGTTGTTTCGAGCAAGCCATGGATTGATGCTTGTGGTGGAAGGGGGAGTATAAACTTTACCATTCTGTTTGGGAACCGCCTATAACGTGTGTAGCATGGAAGATATCGCCATCTCTTGGTTGTTATGTTGACAATGAAAGTATACAGCTCAAAATATTATTCACCTATGTTTCAAAACCGAGCTCTGGCACCTCTACAAATCCCTGCTTCCCTCTGCGAAGGGCCTATCTATTTACTTTTATGTTGAGTCATCATCCTCTTATTAAAAAGCACCAGTTGGAGAGCACCGCTGTCATTTGCATTCATTACGGTTAGTTTACATTGAGTGTGACTTGACTGGATCTATTTTACCATGAATTACAATGTCTAGTCAGTCCTTGGTCTTTAAAGGTGCTCTGCATTTATGTTTTGCGGTCTCAGAAAGGGCTGGCGAGATACCATCCTGTTATATCATATTATGATTGTTTTGAGAAAGTGTTGTCATCCGAGCTTTATTATTATGACTCGCTAGTTGATTATGCTATTGATATGGTAAACTTGAGACCTATGCATTATTGCAAATGTGGTTAGTTATAATCTTTGCTGAAAACTTGAATGCTGGCTTTACATATATACAACAACAAGAGCAAACAGAGTTTGTATAAGTTTTTCTTTATCACTTTCAGTTTGTCAACTGAATTGCCTGACGACAAGCAAAGGTTTAAGCTTGGGGGAGTTGATACGTCTCCAACGTATCTACTTTTCCAAACACTTTTTCCCTTGTTTTGGACTCTAACTTGCATGATTTGAATGGAACTAACCCAGACTGACGCTGTTTTCAGCAGAATTACCATGGTGTTATTTATGTGCAGGAGCAAACATTCTCGGAATGACCTGAAACTTCACGGAGACACTTTTCAGAAAATAAGAAAAATACCTCCCAAAGATGAAGGCCAGGGGGCCACCACCTTGCCACGAGGGTGGGGGCGCGCCTGCCCCCCTAGGGCGCGTCCCATACCTCATGGGCTCCCTGTTGCTTCTCAGACTCCAACTCCACCTCCATATATTGAGTTTTGGGGAGAGAAAAATCAGAGAGAAGAAATCATTGCGTTTTTCAATACGGAGCCGCCGCCAAGCCCTAAAACCTCTCAAGAGGGCTGATCTGGAGTCCGTTCGGGGCTCCGGAGAGGGGAATCCGTCGCCATCTTCATCATCAACCATCCTCCTTCACCAATTTCATGATGCTCACCGCCGTGCGTGAGTAATTCTATCGTAGGCTTGCTGGACGGTGATGGGTTGGATGGGATCTATCATGTAATCGAGTTAGTTTTGTTAGGGTTTGATCCCTAGTGCCCACTATGTTGTGAGATTGATGTTGCTATGACTTTGCTATGCTTAATGCTTGTCACTAGGGCCCGAGTGTCATGATTTCAGATCTGAACCTATTATGTTTTCATCAATACATGAGTGTTCTTGATCCTATCTTGCAAGTCTATAGTCACCTATTATGTGGTATGATCCGTTAACCCCGAAGTGACAATAATCGGAATACTTACCGGTGATGACCGTAGTTTGCGGAGTTCATGTATTCACTGTGTGTTAATGCTTTGTTCCGGTTCTCTATTAAAAGGAGACCTTAATATCCCTTAGTTTCTGTAAGGACCCCGCTACCACGGGAGGATAGGACAAAAGATGTCATGCAAGTTCTTTTCCATAAGCACGTATGACTTTGTTCGGAATACATGCCTACATTATATCAATGAACTGGAGCTAGTTCTGTGTCACCCTAGGTTATGACTGTTACATGATGAACCACATCTAGCATACTTCTCCATCACCGATCCATTGCCTATGAGCTTTCCATATATTGTTCTTCACTTATTTACTTTTCCGTTGCCATTGCTATCATCACTACAAAATACCAAAAACATTACTTTTACTACCGTTACCTTTTGCTACCGTTATCACCACTATCATATTACTTTGCTACTAAACACTTTGTTGCAGATATTAAGTTTCCAGGTGTGGTTGAATTGACAACTCAGCTGCTAATACTTGATAATATTCTTTGCCTCCCCTTGTGTCGAATCAATAAATTTGTGTTGAATACTCTACCCTCGAAAACTATTGCGATCCCCTATACTTGTGGGTTATCAATTAGTTCGGATATTGTTTAATGGGAATTGAGTGATATGCCAATGATTACTTGTGATATATATATATAATCCATCCTCCCGGCTATTTGACATGCTCGGGGTTGGAGGCGGAGGAACATGCATAGTACAGGCTCGAGAAATAGAGAGTGTGGTCTACAAAAAGTTATTTTGGACCTCCTGTTGCACGTCTACGCTGCCAGTCCTCGGTGGGGGGAATCCTTGATGAAAATAGCCCCTTAGGTGAGAGTATGGGTCCGGACTCTGATAGAGCCAGTTTCCGATGTTCATGCTGTTTGTCACCTGTTTTTAAAGGATAGCGAAGGAAGAAATAAAAAGAAAATAAATAATAATAAGAAAAGTTACTGGAGTGCTTGCAGGCTTGTCCGTATTGTGCTTCCAACAATGCCCATGGTATCTTGAGTGCGTAATGATGTATGCACAGTACAAACTTTGTAGGTGTACGGAGTGGGCGGCGGAAGCCGGGTTGCTATTTCTGTTCTAGGTGATCCTTAGGTGGAGACTCCTTCTGACCCTCGGTGTTTCGTTGGTGAACCTTTCCGTCATCCCCATCGCTTGGCGGCCTCCTCCCCCTATGTTAGGCGTTGAGCTTGCCGACATGTTTAAAGACCCAGTAGTTTCTGTTGGTATGATTAGCTGGTTTATCGGGGTGGCCATGAATCTAGCAGGGTCGGTCCAATATCCTGTCGAGGTTGGATGGTTCGTCTCGATTCGCCTTGAATGGCTTCTTCCATTGACCGGGCTTGGGGTTGATGAATCCGGCGTTGACCGCTGTGTCGCCTCATCTTTCGTTGTCATTGCGACTGTTGTTTTTGCTTCCTCGTGGCTTGCCGTTGCCGTCTTGGATTTCGGAGGTGCCCTGGTTGTTGGCACTATTGTTTCTATGAGCGAGCCAGCTGTCTTCTCCCGTGCAAAAGCGGGTCATCAGAGCAGTGAGGGCTGTCATGGATTTAGGTCCTTCCTGGTCGAGGTGGCGTGCAAACCATTGGTCCCGGACGCTGTGTCTGAAAGCCGCAAGGGCTTCCGCGTCCGGACAGTCGACGATTTGGTTCTTTTTGACTAAGAACCAAGTCCAAAGCTCCCTAGCTGATTCTCCGGTCTGTTGGACAATGTGACCTAGGTCATCGGCATCCGGTGGCCGGACATGTGTTCCTCAGAAGTTATCGAGGAAGGACTCTTCCAAGTCCTCCTAGCTGCATATGGAATTTTCAGGCAGGTTGTTTAACCAGTACCGAGCTGGCCCTTTTAGTTTTAGTGGGAGGTATTTAATGGCGTGGAGGTCGTCCCCACGGGCCATATGGATGTGGAGAATGAAATATTCTATCCATACCGCGGGATCGGTTGTCCCTCGTATGATTCAATATTGACGGGTTTGAATCCTTCGGGGAATTCATGATCCATTACTTCATCAGTGAAGCAAAGCGGGTGTGCAGTGCCTCTATGTTGGGCCACACTACGACGTAACTCCGAAGGAGTCCCTTTGCGGTTTTCGGCTCGGTCGTGGCAAGATTTGACACGTCCGAATAGGTAGCCATTGTCGCATGTCGAAGCATGCTTTCGTGATCTGTAGATCGGTCTTGCGTGTCCTGCTCTATTGTCCAAGTCCCTCTGCAGGTTGTCTGGGTAATCGTGACATGCGTTGTTCTTGCCTTTACGGTGAGGTGGGCGGTCTGGTGTTCGGCTTGAGTTGCCTCTTTATCCGGATAGAGTTGTCGACGACCTGTCGCATTGTGTGACAATGGTATGGGCTCCAACGCCCCGTCATCGGACTGGTATAGCAATCTGTGATTTGGGTAGCTTTTGGCTAGGCCTCTAAGGCCATATTCTTCTGCGACCAGGACTTCGGTCCATCTGTCCTTGAGTAGGTCTTTGTCAGCTTGAAGCTGCTGCTGCTTCTTTTTCAGGCTCCTTGTCGTAGCTATCAGCCTGCGCTTGAAGCGCTCCTGCTCGAGGGGCTCTTTGGGTATGATGAAGTCTTTGTCGCCAAGGCTTACCTCATCTTTGGAGAGCGGAAGGTAGTTGTCGTCCTCCGAACCATCGCTGGGCGGGGCCGGCTTGCCCGTTTTCCCGTTCATCCTGCTCGAATATTGCTCCCACAGGGTCTTCATTGCTTTTGGCGCCGTCTGGAGTACTATTTTCTCCAGTGCCATCGTTGCTGCAACGTGACTTGGGGCAGCGTTTGGGGCGCCAGAACTTAAACTATGTCTCAGGAGTTTTAACTGGATCTCCCTTGTCCTTGCCGTGAGGCTTTTTAAGTGTATCGATCATGTACACGTCATATGAAGGGGTGGCCATCCCACGCCCGATGACTGGCGGGTCTTGGCCTTGCTCCTTATCGGCATCGTCGTCTATACCGTCAATGTCTTCGGGGCCAGAAGCGGACATGTCGGTTAAATCCTCGATAGTGGCTATGAAGTGGGTGGCGGGTGGGAAGCGAAATTTCCCATCATCAGCCTCTGGCTCGAACCGAACATAGTTCGACAGTGAGTCCTTCTCCAAGCACAAGTTCTTTAAAGAGTTTAGCGCATCACCCAAAGGTGAGTGCTGTAAGATGTCTATGGTGCTAAATTCAAAAATAAATAACCGATCCAGCTCGGTGTCCGCAGGCGTGCCCGGTCCGGAACTTATAGCTGGAGACGAGTCTAGAGTTCTATTGACGCAAATATTGCGGGGTGCCGAGCCCGTGTGCAGCTCCAACGCCGTGGACTCTGTGGCCTCGGATCGCACGATCTGCTCCGGCTCTAAGGCCGTTGCAGCAACAGGGACCATCTCCTGGATGTGATCCGATGACAGATTTAAGTCGTGTTCATCCGGGCGAGGGGGAGCAATCGCTGCGGTCTCAAATCCATTGAAGATCAAGTCTCCATGGATATCCGTGACGTAGTTTCAAGCTTCCAAATCTGACCTGGTGGCCAGGGGCATAGCTATCGATCTGCTCTAGATGGCCAAGCAAGTTGGCCCGCAGTACGAAGCCGCCAAACACGAGGATCTATTCGGGGAGGAAAGTTTCTCCTTGGACAGTGTCACTATAGACGATTAAAGTGGCCATCGAACCTTTCATCAACGGCACAATGGAACTCTCAATGAAAGCACCAATGTCGGTGTCAAAACCGGCGGATCTCGGGTAGGGGGTCCCGAACTGTGCATCTAGGATCGATGGTAACATGAGATGGGGGACACGATGTTTACCCAGGTTTGGGCCCTCTCTATGGAGGCAATACCCTACGTCCTGCTTGATTGATCTTGATGAATATGAATGTTACAAGAGTTGATCTACCACGAGATCGTAATGGCTAAACCCTAGAAGCCTAGCCTGTATGACTATGGTAATGAATACCCTTTCCGGACTAACCCCTCCGGTTTGTATAGACACTGGGAGGGGAATCTAGGGTTACATAGAGTCGGTTACATAAGAAGGAATCTTCATAGTCGGTCGCCAAGCTTGCCTCCCACGCCAAGGAGAGTCCAATCCGGACACAGGTACAGTCTTCATGTCTTCACAGCCCATCAGTCCGGCCCATGGATAACAGGCCGGACGCCCGAGGACCCCTTAGTTCAGGACTCCCTCAGCGCGCCATGGGGGAGTCCTACTTGGACTCCCAGTCCAAGTAGGATTCGGTCCTCCCCTTTCCTAGTCCAAGTAGGAGAAGTAGGGAAGGAGGAAGAGAAGAGAAGGAAGGAGGGGGCGCCGCTCCCTCCCCTTGTCGAATTCGGACTAGGCAAGGGGAGCGCGCGCCACCTCCTACCGGCGCTCTCTCTTCTCCACTAAGGCCCACGGTGGCCCATTAACCTGCCGGGGGGTTCCGGTAACCCTCGGTACTACGAAACTTATCCGAAACAACCCGAACCATTCCGGTGTCCGAATGTAGCCTTACAATATATGAATCTTTATGTCTCGACTATTTCGAGACTCCTCGTCATGTCCGTGATCTCATCTAGGACTCCGAACAAACTTTGGTTCATCAAAACACGAAACTCATAATAGAAACTATCATCAAACATTAAGCGTGCGGACCCTACGGGTTCGAGAACTACGCAGACATGACCGAGACATATCTCCGGTTAATAACCAATAGTGGAACCTGGATGCTCATATTGGCTCGTACATATTCTACGAAGATCTTTATCGGTCAAACCGCATAACGACATACATTGTTCCCTTTGTCATGAGTATGTTACTTGCCCGAGATTCGATCGTCGGTATCATCATACCTAGTTCGGTCTCGTCACCGGCAAGTCTCTTTACTCGTTCTGTAATGCATCATCCCGTTACTAACTCATTAGTCACATTGCTTGCAAGGCTCATAGTGATGTGCATTACCGAGTGGGCCCAGAGATACCTCTCCGATACACGGAGTGACAAATCCTAATCTCGATCTATGCCAACTCAACAAACACCATCGGAGACAACTGTAGAGCATCTTTATAATCACCCAGTTACGTTGTGACATTTGATAGCACACAAGGTGTTCCTCCGGTATTCAGGAGTTGCATAATCTCATAGTCTGAGGAACATGTATAAGTCATGAAGAAATCAATAGCAGGAAACTAAACGATCATTTTGCTAAGCTAATGGATGGGTCTTGTCCATCACATCATTCTCTAATGATGTGATCCCGTTCATCAAATGAGAACACATGTCCATGGTCAGGAAACATAACCATCTTTGATTCACGAGCTAGTAAAGTAGAGGCATACTAGGGACACTCTGTTTGTCTATGTATCCACACATGTACTAAGTTTCCGGTTAATACAATTCTAGCATGAATAATAAACATTTATCATGATATAAGGAAATATAAATAATAACTTTATTATTGCCTCTAGGGCATATTCCCTTCAGTCTCCCACTTGCACTAGAGTCAATAATCTGGATTACATAGTAATGATTCTTACACACATGGAGTCTTGGTGCTGATCATGTTTTGCTCGTGAGAGAGGCTTAGTCAACTGGTCTGCAACATTCAGATCCGTATGTATCTTGCAAATCTCTATGTCTCCCTCCTTGACTTGATCGTGGCTGGAATTGAAGCGTCTCTTGATGTTCTTAGTTCTCTTGTGAAATCTGGATTCCTTTGCCAAGGCAATTGCATGATTATTGTCACAAAAGATTTTCATTGGACCCGATGCACTAGGTATTACACCTAGATTAGATATGAACTCCTTCATCCAGACTCCTTCATTTGCTGCTTCCGAAGCAGCTATGTACTCCGCTTCACACGTAGATCCCACCACGACGCTCTGCTTGGAACTGCACCAACTGACAGCTCCACCATTTAATATAAATATGTCTCCGGTTTGCGACTTAGAGTCATCTGTATGATAGTGAAATCTTGCATCAATGTAACCGTTTAGCATGAGCTCTTTATCACCTCCATAAACGAGAAACATATCCTTAGTCCTTTTTAGGTATTTTCGGATGTTCTTGACCGTTGTCTAGTGATCTACTCCTAGATTACTTTGGTACCTCCCTGCTAAACTAATAGCAAGGCACACATCAGGTCTGGTACACAGCATTGCATACATGATAGAACCTATGGCTCAGGCATAGGGAATGACTTTCATTTTCTCTCTATCTTCTGAAGTGGTTGGGCATTGAGTGCGACCCAACTTCACACCTTGTAACACATGCAAGAACCCTTTCTTTGATTGATCCATTTTGAACTTCTTCAAAACTTTATCAAGGTATGTCCTTTGTGAAAGTCCAATTAAGCGTATTGATCTATCTCTATAGATCTTGATGCCCAATATATAAGCAGCTTCACCAAGGTCTTTCATTGAAAAATTCTTATTCAAGTATACTTTTATGCCATTCAGAAATTCAGTATCATTTCCGATCAACAATATGTCATCCACATATAATACCAAAAATGCTAAAGATCTCCCACTCACTTTCTTGTAAATACAGGCTTCTCCAAAAGTATTTATAAAACCATATGCTTTGATCACACTACCAAAGTGTATATTCCTACGCCGAGAGGCTTGCACTAGTCCATAAGTGGGTCGCTGGAGCTTGCACACTTTGTTAGCACCTTTGGATGACAAAGCCTTTTGGTTGCATCATATAGAACTCTTCTTTAAGATATCCATTAAGGAATGCCATTTTGACATCCATTTGCCAAATTTCATAATCATAAAATGCGGCAATTGCTAACATGATTTGGAAAGACTTGAGCATCGCTACGGGTGAGAAGGTCTCATTGTAGTCAACTCCTTGAACTTGTCGAAAACCTTTCGCAACAAGTCGAGCTTTGTAGATAGTAACATTTCCGTCATCGTCAGTCTTCTTCTTGAAGATCCATTTATTCTCTATTGCTTGTCGATCATCGGGCAAATCAACCAAAGTCCATACTTTGTTCTTATACATGGATCCCATCTCAGATTTCATGGCCTCAAGCCATTTCGCGGAATCTAGGATCATCATCGCTTCTGCATAGTTCGTAGTTTCGTCATGGTCAAGTAACATGACCTCTAGAACAGGATTATCGTACCACTCTGGTGCGGATCTTACTCTGGTTGGCCTACGAGGTTCAGTAGTAACTTGATCAGAAGTTTCATGATCATCATCATTGGCTTCCTCACTAATTGGTGTAGGAATCACCGGAACTGATTTCTGTGATGAACTACTTTCCAATGAGGGAGAAGGTACAGTTACCTCATCAAGTTCTACTTCCCTCCCACTTGCTCCTTTAGAGAGAAACTCCTTCTCTAGAAAGGATCCATTCTTAGCAACGAATATCTTGCCTTCAGATCTGTGATAGAAGGTGTACCCAACAGTCTCCTTTGGTATCCTATGAAGACACATAACTCCGATTTGGGTTCGAGCTTATCAGGTTGAAGCTTTTTCACATAAGCATCGCAGCCCCAAACTTTAAGAAATGAGAACTTGGGTTTCTTGCCAAACCATAGTTCATATGGTGTCGTCTCAACGGATTTCGATGGTGTCCTATTTAACATGAATGCATCCGTCTCTAAAGCGTAACCCCAAAACGATAGCGGTAAATCAGTAAGAGACATCATAGATCGCACCATATCTAATAAAGTGCGGTTACGACGTTTGGACACACCATTATGTACGCTGTGGTGTTCCAGGTGGCATGAGTTGCGAAACTGTTCCACATTGTTTCAAATGAAGACCAAACTCATAACTCAAATATTCACCTCCACGATCAGATCGTAGAAACTTAATTTTCTTGTTACAATGATTTTCCACTTCACTCTAAAATTCTTTGAACTTTTCAAATCTTTCAGACTTATGTTTCATTAAGTAGATATACCCATATCTGCTCAAATCATGTGTGAAGGTCAGAAAATAATGATACCCGCCGCGAGCATCAACACTCATCGGACCACATAAATCAGTATGTATTATTTCCAATAAGTCTGTTCCTCGCTTCATTGTTCCGGAGAACGGAGTCTTAGTCATCTTGCCCATGAGGCATGGTTCGCAAGCATCAAGTGATTCATAATCAAGTGATTCCAAAAGCCCATCAACATGGAGTTTCTTCATGCACTTTACACCAATATGACCTAAACGGCAGCGCCACAAATAAGTTGCACTATCATTATTAAACTTGTATCTTTTGGCTTCAATACTATGAATATGTGTATCACTACTATCGAGATTCAATAAAAATAGACCACTCATCAAGGATGCATGACTATAAAAGATATTACTCATATAAATAGAACAACCATTATTCTCTGATTTAAATGAATAATCGTCTCGCATCAAACAAGATCTAGATATAATGTTCATGCTTAACGCTGGCATCAAATAACAATTATTCAGGTCTAAAACTAATCCCGAAGGTAGATGTAGAGGTAGGGTGTCGACGGCGATCACATCGACTTTTGAACCATTTCCCACGCGCATCGTCGCGTCGTCCTTAGCCAATCTTCGTTTAATCCGTAGCCCCTATTTCGAGTAGCAACTATGAGCAACAGAACCAGTATCAAATACCCATGCGCTACTACGAGCATTAGTAAGGTACACATCAATAACATGTATAGCAAATATACCTTTCACTTTGCCATCCTTCTTATCTGCCAAATACTTGGGGCAGTTCCGCTTCCAGTAACCAGTCCCTTTGCAGTAGAAGCACTCAGTCTCAGGCTTAGGTCCAGACTTAGGCTTCTTCACTTAAGCAGGAACTTGTTTTCCGTTCTTCTTGAAGTTTCCCTTCTTCCCTGTGCCCTTCTTCTTAAAACTAGTGGTCTTGTTGGCCATCAACACTTGATGCTCCTTTTTTATTTCTACCTCCACAGCCTTTAGCATTGCGAAGAGCTCGGGAATTGTCTTATCCATCCCTTGCATATTATAGTTCATCATGAAGCTTTTGTAGTTTGGTGGCAGTGATTGAAGAACTCTATCAATGACACTATCATCAGGAAGATTAACTCCAAGTTGAGTCAAGTGGTTGTGGTACCCAGACATCCTGAGTATATGTTCACTGACAGAACTATTCTCCTACATTTTGTAGCTGTAGAACTTATTGGAGACTTCATATCTCTCAATGGGCATTTGCTTGAAATATTAACTTCAACTCCTAGAACATCTCATATGCTCCATGATGTTCAAAACATCGTTGAAGTCCCATTCTAAGCCGTAAAGCATGGCACACTCAACTATCGAGTAGTCATCAGCTTTGTTGTGCCAGACGATCATAACATCTGGAGTTGCTCCTGCCGCGGGCTTTGCACCTAGCGGTGCTTCCAGGACGTAATTCTTCTGTGCAACAATGAGGATAATCCTCAAGTTACCGACCCAGTCCGTGTAGCTGCTACCATCATCTTTCAACTTAGCTTTCTCTAGGAACGCATTAAAATTCAAAGGAACGGTAGCACGGGCCATTTATCTACAACAACATAGACATGCAAAATTCTATCAGGTACTAAGTTCATGATAAATTAAAGTTTAGTTAATCATATTACTTAAGAACTCCCACTTATATAGACATACCTCTAGTCATTTAAATGATCACGTGATCCATATCAACTAAACCATGTCCGATCATCACGTGAGATGGAGAAGTTTTAAATAGTGAACATCACTATGTTGATCATATCTCCAATATGATTAACGCTCGACCTTTCAGCCTGTGCAAAACTGGCTTGCACCTGTTGTATTTTAACGTAAAGCTTATCACACCCGATCATCGCGTGGTGTCTCGGCACGACAAACTGTAGCAATGGTGCATACTCAGGGAGAACAATTGTACCTTGAAATTGTTGGGGAACATGGTATTTCAAAAAATTTACCTACGATCACGCAAGATCTATCTAGGAGATGCATAGCAACGAGAGGGGGAGAATGAGTCTACATACCCTCGTAGACCAAAAGCGGAAGCGTTTAGTAATGCGGTTGATGTAGTCGAACGTCTTCGCGATCCAACCGATCCAAGTACTGAATGTACGGCACCTACGCGATCTGCACACGTTCAGCTCGATGACGTCCCTCGAACTCTTGATCCAGTTGAGGCCGAGGGAGAGTTTCGTCAACACGACGCTGTGGTGACGGTGATGATGAAGTTACCGACGCAGGGCTTCGCCTAAGCACTACAACGATATGACCGAGGTGTGTAACTATGGAGGGGGGCACCGCACACGGCTAAAAGATCAACTTGTGTGTCTATGGGGTCCCCCTCCCACGTATATAAAAAGGGGAAGGGAGGAGCAGGCCGGCCAAGGGTGGCGCGCCCAAGG
This sequence comes from Triticum aestivum, assembly GCF_018294505.1. Taxonomy (NCBI): domain Eukaryota; kingdom Viridiplantae; phylum Streptophyta; class Magnoliopsida; order Poales; family Poaceae; genus Triticum; species Triticum aestivum. Next base: position 94,205,754 of record NC_057800.1, read on the forward strand.
GGGGGAGTCCTACTCCAAGTAGGATTCGCCCCCCCCCCTTTCCTACTTCCACAAGGAGAAGAGGGGAGGAATAGGAGAAGAGAAGGAAAGGGGGGCAGCCCCCCTAGCCCTAGTCCAATTTGGTTTGGGCTAGGGGGGCATGCGCCACTCCTTGGCCTGCCTCCTTTCTTCCACCACTAGGCCCATGAGGCCCAATAACTTCCCAGAGGGGGTTCCGGTAAACCCCGGTACTCCAAAACTCATCCGAAACGACCCAAACCATTCCGGTGTCCGAATGTAACCTTCCAATATATGAATCATTATATCTCGACCATTTCAAGACTCCTCGTCACGTCCATGATCTCATCCGGGACTCCGAACAACCTTCGGTACGTCAAATCACATAACTCATAATATAAATCGTCATCGAACGTTGAGCGTGCGGACCCTATGGGTTCGAGAAGTATGCAGACATGACCGAGACATATCTCCGGTCAATAACCAATAGCGGAACCTGGATGCTCATATAGGTTCCTACATATTCTACGAAGATCTTTATTGGTCAAACCGCATAACAACGTATGTTGTTCCCTTTCTCATCGGTATGTTACTTGCCCGAGATTCGATCATCAGTATCATCATACCTAGTTCAATCTCATTACTGGCAAGTCTCTTTACTCGTTCCATAACGCATCATCCTGCAACTAACTCATTAGTCACTTTGCTTGCAAGGCTTATAATGATGAGCATTACCGAGAGGGCCCAGAGATACCTCTCCGAAACACGAAGTGACAAATCCTAATCTCGATATATGCCAACTCAACAAACACCATCGGAATGGCTATGGAAATGCCATGATAGGTAGGTATGGTGGATGTTTTGAGGAAGGTATATGGTGGGTGTATGATACCGGCGAAAGGTGTGCGGTATTAGAGAGGCTAGCAATGGTGGAAGGGTGAGAGTGCGTATAATTCACGGACTCAACATTAGGCATAAAGAACTCACATACTTATTGCAAAAATCGAATAGTTATCAAAACAAAGTACTATGCGCATGCTCCTAGGGGGATAGATTGGTAGGAAAATACCATCGCTCGTCCCTGACCGCCACTCATAAGGAAGACAATCAATAAATAAACCATGCTCCGACTTCGTCACATAACGGTTCACCATACGTGCATGCTACGGGAATCACAAAATTCAACACAAGTATTTCTCAAATTCACAACTACTCAACTAGCATGACTCTAATATCACCATCTCCATATCTCAAAACAATTATCAAGTATCAAACTTCTCATAGTATTCAATGCACTTTATATGATAGTTTTTATTATATCCCTCTTGGATGCCCATCATATTAGGACTAAATTCATAACCAAAGCAAACTACCATGCTGTTCTAAAAGACTCTCAAAATAATATAAGTGAAGCATGAGAGATCAATTATTTCTTCAAAATAAAACCACCACCGTGCTCTAAAAGGATATAAGTGAAGCACTAGAGCAAATGACAAACTACTCCAAAAGATATAAGTGAAGATCAATGAGTAGTCGAATAATTATGCAACTATGCGAAGACTCTCTAACATTTAATAATTTCAGATCTTGGTATTTTATTCAAACAGCAAGCAAAACAAAAGAAAATAAAATGACGCTCCAAGCAAAACACATATCATGTGGTGAATAAAAATATAGCTCCAAGTAAAGTTACCGATGAACGAAGACGAAAGAGGGGATGCCTTCTGGGGCATCCCCAAGCTTAGGATTTTGGTTGTCCTTCAATATTACCTTGGGGTGCCTTGGGCATCCCCAATCTTAGGCTCTTGCCACTCCTTATTCCATAGTCCATCGAATCTTCACCCAAAACTTGAAAACTTCACAACACAAAACTTAACAGAAAATCTTCGTGAGCTCCGTCAGTAAAATAAAACAAACCGCCACTTCAAGGTACTGTAATGAACTCATTCTTTATTTATATTGGTGTTAAACCTACTGTATTCCAACTTTTATATGGTTCATAAACTCTATTACTAGCCATTGATTCATCAAAATAAGCAAACAACACACGAAAAACAGAATCTGTCAAAAACAGAACAGTCTGTAGTAATCTGTAGGTTTCGAATACTTCTGGAACCCCAAAAATTCTAAAATAAATTTCTGGAAGTGAGGAATTTATCTATTAATCATCTTAAAAAAGAAATAACTAAATAGCACTCTCCAATAAAAATGGCAGCAATTCTCGCAAGCGCTAAAGTTTCTGTTTTTTACAGCAAGGTCGCAAAGACTTTCCCCAAGTCTTCCCAAAGGTTCTACTTGGAAAAAAAAACTAACTAACATAAAAAATCAATCATAACAGAGGCTAGATAAATTATTTATTACTAAAAGGAGCAAAAATCAAGGAACAAAAATAAAATTGGGTTGCCTCCCAACAAGCGCTATCGTTTAACGCCCCTAGCTAGGCATGATGAATTCAATGATGCTCACATAAAAGATAAGAATTGAAACATAAAGAGAGCATCATGAAGAATATAACTAGCACATTTAAGCCTAACACACTTCCTATGCATAGGGATTTTGTGAGCAAACAACTTGTGGGAACAAGAATCAACTTGCATAGGAAGGTAAAACAAGCATAACTTCAAAGTTTTAAGCACATAGAGAGGAAACTTGATATTATTGCAATTCCTACAAGCATATGTTCCTCCCTCATAATAATTTTCAGTAGCATCATGAATGAATTAAACAATATAACCAGCACCTAAAGCATTCTTTTCATGATCTACAAGCACAGAAATTTTATTACTCTCCACACAAGCAAAATTCTTCTCATGAATAATGGTGGGAGCAAACTCAACGAAATAATTATCACGTGAGGCATAATCCAATTGAAAACTAAAATCTGATGACAAGTTTCATGGATATCATCATTCTTGATAGCATACAAGTCATCACAACAATCATCATAGATAGCAACTTTGTTCTCATAATCAACAGGAACCTCTTCCGAAATAGTGGATTCATCACTAAATAAAGTCATGACCTCTCCAAATCCACTTTCATCAATATAATCATCATAAATAGGTGGCATGCTTTCATCATAATAAATTTTCTCATCAAAACATGGGGGGGAAAATATCATCTTCATCAAACATAGCTTCCCCAAGCTTGTGGCTTTGCATATCATTAGCATCATGGATATTCAAGGAATTCATACTAACAACATTGCAATCATGCTCATCATTCAAATATTTAGTGCCAAACATTCTAATGCATTCTTCTTCTAGCACTTGAGCACAATTATCGGAATTCTTATTTTCATGATAGATATTAAAAAGATGAAGCATATGAGGTACCCTTAATTCCATTTTTTTGGTAGTTTTCTTTTATAAACTAAACTAGTGATAAAACAAGAAACAAAAAGATTCGATTGCAAGATCTAAAGATATACCTTCAAGCGCTAACCTCCCCGGCAACGGCGCTAGAAAAGAGCTTGATGTCTACTACACAACCTTCTTCTTGTAGACGTTGTTGGGCCTCCAAGTGCAGAGGTTTGTAGGACAGTAGCAAATTTCCCTCAAGTGGATGACCTAAGGTTTATCAATCCGTGAGAGGCGTAGGATGAAGATGGTCTCTCTCAAACAACCCTGCAATCAAATAACAAAGAGTCTCTTGTGTCCCCAACACACCCAATACAATGGTAAATTGTATAGGTGCACTAGTTCAGCGAAGAGATGGTGATACAAGTGGTATATGGATGGTAGATAAAGGTTTTTGTAATCTGAAAATATAAAAACAGCATGGTAACTAATGATTAAAGTGAGCGCAAACGGTATTGCAATGCGTTGAAACAAGGCCTAGGGTTCATACTATCACTAGTGCAAGTTCTCTCAACAATAATAACATACTTGGATCATATAACTATCCCTCAACATGCAAAAAAGAGTCACTCCAAAGTCACTAATAGCGGAGAACAAACGAAGAGACTATGGTAGGGTACGAAACCACCTCAAAGTTATCCTTTCTGATCGATCTATTCAAGAGTCCGTAATAAAATAACACGAAGCTATTCTTTCCGTTCAATCTATCATAGAGTTCGTACTAGAATAACACCTTAAGACACAAATCAACCAAAACCCTAATGTCACCTAGATACTCCAATGTCACCTCAAGTATCTGTGGGTATGATTATACGATATGCATCACACAATCTCAGATTCATCTATTCAAACCAACACAAAGAACTTCAAAGAGTGCCCCAAAGATTCTACCGGAGAGTCAAGACGAAAACATGTGCCAACCCCTATGCATAAGTTCACGAGGTCACGGAACTCGCAAGTTGATCACCAAAACATACATCAAGTGGATCACATGATATCCCATTGTCACCACAGATAAGCACGTGCAAGACATACATCAAGTGTTCTCAAATCCTTAAAGACTCAATCCGATAAGATAACTTCAAAGGGAAAACTCAATCCATTACAAGAGAGTAGAGGGGGAGAAACATCATAAGATCCAACTATAATAGCAAAGCTCGCGATACATCAAGATCGTACCACCTCAAGAACATGAGAGAGAGAGAGAGAGATCAAACACATAGCTACTACTACATACCCTCAGCCCCGAGGGAGAACTACTCCCTCCTCATCATGGAGAGCACTGGGATGATGAAGATGTCCACCGGAGAAGGATTCCCCATCCGGTAGGGTGCCGGAATGGATCTAGATTGGTTTTCGGTGGCTACGGAGGCTTCTGGCGGCGGAACTCACGATCTATTGTGCTCCTCAATGGTTTTAGGGTATATTGGTATATCTAGGAGGAAGAAGTACATCGGTGGATCTCCAGGCTGTCCACGAGGAAGGGGGCGCGCCCAGGGGGGTGGACGAGCCCCCCACCATCGTTGGCAGCCCGGGACTCTCCTGGTCCATCTCCGATACTCCGTGGGCTTCTTCTAGTCCAAAAATAAGTTCCGTGAAGTTTCTGGTCAATTGGACTCCGTTTGATTTTCCTTTTCTGCAATACTCTAAAACAAGGAAAAAACAGAAACTGGCACTGGGCTCTAGGTTAATAGGTTAGTCCCAAAAATAAATATAAAATAGCATATAAATGCATATAAAACATCCAAGGTTGATAATATAATAGCATGGAACAATAAAAAGTTATAGATACATTGGAGACGTATCAGCATCCCCAAGCTTAATTCCTGCTTGTCCTCGAGTAGGTAAATGATAAAAAACAGAATTTTTGATGTGGAATGCTACCTAACATATTTATCCATGTAATTCTCTTTATTGTGGCAAGAATATTCAGATCCATAAGATTCAAGGCAAAAGTTTAATATTGACATAAAAATAATAATACTTCAAGCATACTAACCAAGCAATCATGTCTTCACAAAATAACATGGCCAAAGAAAGCTATCCCTACAAAATCATATAGTCTGGATATGCTTCATCTTCACCACACAACGTATTTAAATCATGCACAACCCCGATGACAAGCCAGGCAATTCTTTCAAACTTTGATGTTCTCAAACTTTTTCAATCTTCACGCAATATATGAGCGTGAGCCATAGATATAGCACTATGGTGGAATAGAATGGTGGTTGTGGAGGAGACAAAAAAGGGAGAAGATAGTCTCACATCAACTAGGCATAGCAACAGACTATGGAGATGCCCATCAATAGATATCAATGTGAGTGAGTAGGGATTGCCATGCAACGGATGCACTAGAGCTATAAATGTATGAAAGCTCAACAAAAGAAACTAAGTGGGTGTGCATCCAACTTGCTTGCTCACGAAGACCTAGGGCATTTGAGGAAGCCCATTGTTTGAATATACAAGCCAAGTTCTATAATGAAAAATTCCCACTAGTATATGAAAGTGACAAAACAAGAGACTCTCTATCATAAAGATCATGGTGCTACTTTGAAGCACAAGTGTGGAAACAGGATAGTAGCATTGTCCCCCTTTTTTGGCCTTTCTTCTTTTTTTATTTGGCCTTTCTCTCCTTTTTTGGGACAATGCTCTATTAATTATGATCATCACACTTCTATTTATTTACAACTCAAAGATTACAACTCGATACTAGAACAAAGTATGACTCTATATGAATGCCTCCAACGGTATACCGGGATACACTACAAAAAAATACACTTCCGTGATGATACGTGTTTGTCACAGTAGGTCACGCTTTCTGTCATGAATGTACATCCATGACAATTTATGACAGAATCAAGATAGTCATACTTGTGCTGTCGTGAAGTGTTCCATGACATTGCCAAAATTATCATCACGAAAGTGTCCACTTCCATGACGATAAATCACGCATCACAGAAGTGCTTTCGTCAAGGGTGACCGACACGTGGCATCCACTGTAACGGAACGCCGTTAAGCTATTGGGTCGGATTTTGGATCCGATAACTCGTTAACAGCCACAACCAATGCCGATTTCCACGTGTAAAATTCTCATTGGTTGACAGATCCACCCGTCAGCTCCGCGTTGGCACAGGTGTCACTCATCCAACGGTCGAGATGGGCCTATGATATGTTGACACGTGGACCGGCCCAAAAGTGGCCCACAAAGTTTAAATGGGTTAGCCCAACCGAAGGCCCATAAGATTTAGCGGACCATAATGGGCCGGCCCAGCTAAAGGCCCACAAAATTTAGCGGACCATAAAGGGCTGGCCCAGCTAAAGGCCCACATGATTTTGTAGACCATAATGGGCCAACCCAGCTAAAGGCCCACAAGATTTGGCGGACCACAATGGGCCGGCCTAGCTAAAGGCCCACAAGATTCTGCAGACCATAATGGGCCGGCCCAGCTAAAGGCCCAACATTCTCTATCAAATCGGCCCGTCAACGGCCTGTCCTAAACTTGTCATCAACGCGGCCCATGGTCACTTCTAGCCCGTTAATAGTCCGCTAAGTAATTGGGCCGAATTACGGCCCGGTGTATTTCCGACCTGTTAAAGGTCCGTCTTTATTTGGGCCCATTTACAGGGCATCAAAACTTTCGGCCCATAAACGACCATGAAGGATTTGGGTCATATTCGGACATGTCTGACATTCGGTCTGTTAGAGGCCCACTATAGCTTTGGGCCACTTTCGGCCTGTTGTCATTTTTGGCCTGTTAACGCCGGATGTAAACCATGGGCCATATGTGGCCCAACATCATATCGGGCCCATTAACGGCCCATATAAAAATGGCGATAGTCTAGCCCGACCGAAGTTCCGGCCTGTTAAAGGCACGTGTATTAGGTCGGCGCATTTACGGCCCGTCCGAATTTCGGCCTGTCAAAGATCCGCATCGTAAATGGGCCACCATTTCGGCCTACTAAGTCCAGTGGGTTATTTGGCACAATCAGGGCCCAATCTCACTTTCGGTCTATTAAAGTCCCATGTTTTTTATGGGCTCGAAATATTTACACCTGTAAACGGCCTATTTTAGTAAGGTCCCAAATTATGTTTAGGCCTGTTAAAGGCCCACTATGGGCATAGGCCTACCAGAAAAATATGAAAGCTTATGCTGATTTAGGCCCAGATATTTTTAGTGGGCTACATGCCAATTTCGGCCCGTAATCGTTTTTAGCCCAATTGGAATGGGCCGACGAATGTTGGCATGTTGGGCTCCTACGAAGCTTTCGGCCGAATACATTACTAAGATAAACCTACACTATACAAAAATAGCGTCGTAATTACTGCAGCCTGAGGCAGCATCATAAATGTTGTATCACAACAAAATAAATTCCAACCATACAACAAAAGGCCTGTTGGCATAAAGTTTACAGTCCTTCCAGATAAAAGCACCATTAGATGTATAGAAGCACAGATCATTTGACATGGGTGCTAATGTTTCAGGCTGTAGAATCTGATGGAGCAGCACGATCTCCACCTTTTTCTGTCATTGCTCTTGAACAACGAAGCGAATGTCTGATAGTCTGGCTTCAAAACCATTCATATCTTGACGACATTTCTCAACCACTATTCTTGTTTCCGAAACAACGTCCATTAGGGATTGGACTTGTGTCTGGAGCATAGATATATCACTCTGTCTAGCAGGAAGATTTTGTTCAATAGGCGATTTGGACGAGGTTACCTTGACAACCAACCAACAATTACGCAGGAATGTGCTTTTTGCACTGTTAGTGGCGAGATACTAACGCGCTGCAGCAAGAGGTGACATTGTGCCTGTAGTAGCATCGTCACCTTCAGGTGGTTTTGGTTGTTCAATCATTTGTTCCATAGCTTCCTGAAAGTTTGAACTTGTAGATTAGTGTACCAGATAAGTTAGTAATGAGACAAAAACAAACAAAGTAGGTTAAACGTTTATACATAACTTATTTTGGTGAACTACTGTAATACATTAGCATGTATTGTAGTGCCAACTACATAATAAAATCACTTTCGGAACATATGTCCATGTAGCATGCCTACTGTATTGTCTATTTCCTCACATTCGTTGACATCTAAGGATAAAGAGACATGGTTTAAAGTAGGATGAACATAGTATGACATCATTCATATCATGGGAAAACAGATATGAAACAAACAAGCTATTTTATCATTGTGTGCACACGTGAATATAACAACTAGATTACAGATCAAGACCAAAAGAATATCCTTCATCTCTTTTAAACCATGTAAGGTGAAATGATACGTTAAGACAACTGTGAATAAAAGTGAACAGAGTAACTGACATTGGCTGCAAACCAAGTAGTTAAATGAACACATCACAGTACCAATCAATTCAAGGTAGGAGGAGTAAGGACTTACAACAGCGGCTTGAACTGGTGTGCTCATGCCCTTCATCTTGCTGGTGTGGCAATCCTTGAAGATTTGCATTGCATTCGGTTCAGGTTATTTTTGGTCCGCACGGGCTTTCCTCTGTATTTGGAACAAGTCAATATAGATACGATAATATGGCACAAAAAAGAAGGAAGTAGCAGCTATTTACAAGAGCCTCGCAGTGTGCAATATATCTACGAGATCCTGTTGTCTGTTGGAATTTCACTTTAGAATGGTTGGTTTTGTTCTTCAAACAGTTAGCCTAGAAGAAGATACACTTTTAAGGCACATACATAAATACAAGTTCAATATGTGGTCTGATCAAATACATATAGCCTACCTGATACTTTGGATCAGACCAGTGTTTAACAAGGGCTGTCCAGTCTTCATCTGTAATATATTCCACTGGAGATGTTTGGGCGATTTCATTGTTAGTCTTGCCTTCAAAGTGAGATTTTCTAAGGTGGTATCGATACTGTCGCAGAGCAGACTGAAAAACATGAGTGCATGCTTGTTTAGTTGCATCATCTTTCGAATCCACCTTGAACCTCATCTATTGAAAAAAGAATGTGAGTCTTATTAGGAGGAAGCTAGAAAGTATGGGATAGAGCAAAACAATATTACTAATTGCGATGAATAACATTACTTACGGATAAATGGTCAAGGAAGGTGTTAAACTGGGTATTGTCTTTCTCATTCCTATACTGGATCCATGTTGGGAGGATACGTGCATGACACCTAACGACAACAGCTGCCTCTGATACTAACTTGGCAGACTCTGTAGCATCACGTGGCCTTTTTAAACCTGTCTCAAAATGGATCTCCATTCTTCCTCCTTTAGATTTTGTTAATATGTCAAGCATTATCCCTGATGTCTGTTTCCTCTTGCGTCGTGGTGCTAGTTCAACAATGAATATGGAAAGTGTTAGTGTACATCAAACTGTGAGAGTACATATAAAGGAGCATGCAACTGCAACTTGCCTCGGTCAGGTACCGTCTTGGTGTTGATGCTCATGAGGTTCATCTAATCTTGCCAAGTCCTGTTGTGTCAGCAGTGCTTCAGAAGTAGTGTTAGGTGTGAAGGCAGCTTGGGAACTGGCCAGTTCTAGAGCAAACGAACGAGTAACTGGTTGAGATGCTGGTACAGTTGAAGCGGATGATGCAGCTGGTGGAGCAGGTGATACTGTGCTTGTAGATTTAGCCGGTGGACTTGGACCTTCTACTGCACTATAAGTACCATCAGAATTTCGATGGCAGAACCTTTTCTGTTTCACCCGACGAGTAACAGCACTCCCTACTATATTATTTTCCTTGCTATTTTTTGACTTTGCCATGTCAAGCTGTACCCACAACACAAAAGAATAAAATAACTCTTCAGAACTCATTGATGCATGATAGAGACAAGCAATTCTTTGATGTAAGACAACCGTATGAGGATGGAATATGTAAGAAAAACAGTACGGCATGACATATTCACAGCTACGATGTGCAAACTAAGTAGAAGGATTTTCAAGAAAATAGAAGTAATGCAAGCTAGACACCATATGAAAGATGCAACCAATATTACTCTGCCAAGTTAAAAGTGTCTTGTCATAAGTGGCAATTCGAAAAATTAGAAGCAGTACAACGTAGAAATCAATGCAAGATGCAACCACTATCAAACTGCCATGTTAAAAGCATCCAATCATGAGTGACTGATGTGGGATACACAACAGCAGTACTTTGATGTAAGAACATGGTATGATAGATAGATGCAGTGTATTCTAGACACAGAAAGCCATGTCATATGCACATGTATAACGTATAAACTCAGCAGGTGCAATTTAATCAAAATAGAAGAAATACAAGCTAGACAACATATGCAACATGAAACCAATTATCACACTGTCAACTTAGAGCAAGCACCTGCGATGGTGGAGTACGGGAGATGAACTCATCATGTAGACTTGGGACTTCAACTTCATTAGCAGCAGCAGTGGCAAATCTAGAGAGTCTCTGTTTGCGTCGGTGCGGAGGACCACCAACATCCCCTAACTTACTCTTTTCCTTCCTATTTTCTGATATTGCCTTATGAAGTCAAAACCACAAGAAGATGAATAAAATTAGCTCTACATAACTGGTTGATGCATGATATAGACGAACACTACTTTGATGTAAGGCAAGCGCAGGATAGGAGGATGGAATATATACAAAAAAAGACAGTGTTTCATATTCACACGTACGATAGGAGGATGGAATATGTATGAAAAAATAGCAAGTGGAAGGCATTTCAACAAAATTAGAAGAAATGAAAGCTAGGCACCATATGAACATGCAACCAATATCACTCTATCAGGTAAAAAGTGTCTCATTGTAAGTGCCATTTCAAGAAATTAGAAGTAGTACAAGCTAGAAGACAATGCAAGATGCAACCTACATCACAGTCCCAGGTTAAATGTGTCTTATGGGTAAGTGATCGTTGCAGGTATAAGTTGTAAGCTACACAGATGCAATTCAACATAATCAGAAGCAATACATACTAGACATCATACGAAAAACGCAACCACGTATTACAGTTCCAAGTAAGAGCAAGCACATGTGATGGTGGAGTAGGGGAGATGTGCTCATCATGTACACGTATGTTCTAGAAACAGGAACACGTGTCATATTCACAGGCATTATGTGTAAAGTAAGCAGATGCAATTCAAGTTAGAAGCAATACAAGCTAGACATCATACACAACATGCAACCACATATAATAGTGTCAAGTTAGAGCAAGCACCTGTGATGGTGGAGTAGGGGAGATGTGCTCATCATCTACACAGCTACGTTGACTGTCCAGCCTTGTGTTGTCTTGCGAATCTTGTTGGGAGGATGGCGGAGTAGAATCTGTAGAGACCCCCTGTTTGAGTTGCTCCGAAGGACCACCATCATCCACTGCCGAACTAATTTCCTTCAGCTATGATGATTTTGCATTGTGAAGTCAAACCGATAAGAAAAAGGAATAAAATTCGCTCTTTAGAACTCATTCATGCATGATACTGACGAACACTACTCGGATGAAAGGCAAACACATGATGCAAGGATGGAATATGTATGAAAACAGGATGGTGTGACATATTCACACCTATGGTGTGGTAACTAAGCAGAAAGCATTTCAACAAATTAGAAGCACTGCAAGTTAGATACCATATGAAAGATGCAACCAATATCACTCTGCCAAGTTCACACTGTATGGCGTTTCAACAAATTAGAAGCAGTACATGCTAGAAATCATAAGCAAGACACAACCAATATCACAGTGGCGACTTAAAGGTGCCTTATCATAAGTGACTGATGCGGGATATGCAAGAATAGTAGTCTGATGTAGAAACGGGAACACATGTCATATTCACAGGCATTATGTGTAAAGTAAGCAGATGCAATTCAACAAATTTAGAAGCAATACAAGTTAGACATTATACACAACATGCAACCACATATAATAGTGCCAAGTTAGAGCAAGCACATGTGATGGTGGAGTAGGGGAGATGTGCTCATCATCTACACAACTACGTTGACTGTCTAGCCTTGCATTGTCTTGCGAATCTTGTTGGGAGGATGGCACAGTAGAATCTATAGAGAACCTCCGTTTCAGTTGCTCGGAAGGACCACCATCATCCAATGCCTTGCCAATTTCCTTCAGCTTTATTGATTTTGCATTGTGAGGTCATACCGACAAGAAACAGGAATATCATTTGCTCTTCAGAACTCATTCATGCATGATACTAACGAACACTATCTGATGAAAGGCAAAGTCATGATACGATGATGGAATATGTATGAAAAAATGGACGGCTTGACATATTCACACCTATGATGTGGTAAAAAAGCAGAAGGCACTTCAACAAATTAGAAACACTGCAAGACACCATATGGAAGGTGCAATCAATATCACTCTGCCAAGTTAAAACTGTCTCGTCATAGGTGGCGTTCATCAAACTAGAAGCAATACATGCTAGAAATCATATTCAAGACGCAAACCAATATCACACTACCAACTTAAAGGTGTCCCATCATAAGTGACTGATGCAGGATACACAACAAGAGTAGTTTCATGTAAGAACATGGTGTGACAGACAGATATAGTATGTACCAAAAACAGGAAAGCGTGTCATATTCACATGTATCATGTGTAAGCTAAGCAGATGCAGTTTACACTAATTAGGAGCAATACGAGCTAGACACCATATGCAACATGCAACTAGATATCACACTGCCAAGTTAGACCAAGCACCTTGGATGGTGGAGTAGGGGAGCGGAGACTTGGACCTTGTAATGCACTATCAGTACAAGAAGAATCAGTACAGATGCTCCGTTTACGTTGCTGTAGAGGACCACCATCATCGCCTTCCTTCCTCTTTCTTGATTTTGCCTTGTCAAGTCAAACCCACAAGAAAAAGGAATAAAATTTGCTCTTCAAAACTCATTGATGCATGATACTGACGAACACTACTTTCATGTAAGGCAGCCGCATGATAGGAGGATGGAATATGTATGAAAAATAGGACGGCGTGACATATTGACATGTATGATGTATAAAGTGTAAACTAAGCACAAGGTGCTTGAACTTGTTAGAATCGATGCAAGCTAGGAACCATATGAAAGATGAAACCAATATCACTCTGCCAAATTAAAAGGGTGCCCTAACAAATGTATTTGACCAAATTATAAGCAATACATGGCAACAGGCTAGAAATAATATGCAATATGCAACGAATAAAGGTGACTCATCGTAAGTGATTGATGCAGGATACAGAAGAGAGGTAGTTTCATGTAAGAACAAGGTTAACACATAGATGTAGTGTGTACCAAAAATAGGAAGGCATGTCATATTCATAGGTATAGTGTGTAAACTAAGCAGATGCAATTTACCCTAATTAGAAGCATTACAAGATAGACACCGTATGCAACATGCAACCACATATCACACTGCGAAGTTAGAGCAAGCACCTATGATGGTGGTGTAGGGGAAGTGCGGTCTTCAGGTACAGAGCTACATTCAATATCTTCATTTAGGCTTGCTGTTTCTTGAGAATCATGTGGAGAGGATGAAATTGCATTCTTTATAAGAGTATTGCGTCTCATATTAACCCACGCGCGTGACTGTCTCATCATAAGCGATAGACGCAGGATACACAAGAACAGTAGTTTGATGTAAGAACATGGTGTGATAGGCAGATGTAGTATGTAGCAAAAACAGGAAGGCGTGTCATATTCACATGTATAATGTGTAAGCTAAGGAGATGCAATTTAACAAATTAGGAGCATTGATGAGGGATACACAAGAAAAGTAGTTTGATGTAAGAACATGGTTAATAGAAAGACGTAGTATGTACCAAAAATAGGAAGGCATGTCATATTCACAGGTATAATGTGTTAACTAAGCAGATGCAATTTACCCTAATTAGAAGCATTACAAGGTAGACACTATGCAACCACATATCACACTGCCAAGTAAGAGCAAGCACCTGCGATGGTGGTGTGGGGGAATTGCGGTGATCAACTAGAGAGCTACATTGACTATCTTCATTTAGCCTTGTTGTTTCTTGAGAATCATGTGGGGAGGATGACACTGCACTTTTTAAATGAGTAGGGCATCTCACAGTAACCCACTCGGGTGACTGTCTCATCATAAGTGATTGACGAGGGATACAAAAGAGCATTAGTTTGATGTACGAACATGGTTAATAGACATATGTAGTATGTATCAAAAACAGGAAGGCATGTAATTATCAAAGGTATAATGCGTAAAGTAAGCAGATGCAATTTAACCAAATTGGAAGCAATACAAGGTAGACACCATATGCAACATGCAACCACATTTGACAGCGCGAATTTAAAGCAAGCACCTGGGATGGTTGTGTGTGGCAATTGAGATCATCAACTGCAGAGCTACGTTTACCATCTCCAACTGCTGACACTGCACCCATTAGAGCGCTGAAACGCTTAGTGCTTATCTTCGAATTACACTGGAGCGACTTCTGTCTTTTCTTTTCTGCATTCATCAACACTGCGTCAGAGTCTGAAATACCCATGCATAAAAAAACAATAGTGTGAGTATGGGTGAAGTGTGTGCACAATTAGTACAGTGTAAAGGTAGCAGATAGCAGGTCGGTGAGAAATAAATGATGGGAGACATATGATAGCTCTACAACATGCATGGCACACTAAATTACTACAGGATTCTATGAAAATAACAGTCGACTGAAAGCAAATAGGTCAGTCCATTTTTTCTGCACCGTCCGATGTACAAAGAACGGGCGGATCGCCTTCATCTACCTCCAGCCAGTCAGTGTTGACGATCTTCCTCGAAACGCCAGCGACCACCGGCCCCGTATTCCTCCCCTGCCTGCGCCCTCCCCTCGACCTCACCGCACCGCCGTGCTTGGCACCGCCCCCCCCCCTCCCCCCGGCCATCCATTCAAGCCCCGCCGACCTCCAGATCGGGCGCAAGTAGCTCCTGTGCCCCACACCCCTATGATAGACACCAATGCTCTGCTTCCCGGGGAACAGGCGTACTAGGTGCTCCGCGCGCCTAAGCGGGTGCTGCTTCTTTTAGTTGCGATTCGACTGACCCTAAATTGAAATCCAGGCGGGCTACTGACCTCTACCAAAGGTGAAATAGTAAAAGGGAGGAAACCTTGTGCATTTACTATCGCGAAGAAGATGCAGTAAGAAACTCTCAACTAGTTTCTTTCGTGGGATAAATACGGTGTGAGCGGAGACGTAAGATTTGCACGAATAAGGGAAGAGGAGTACCTCTTTCTGCTGGCAGTGCTGTGTCCTCCTTCTGCTTTTCTGACGATCTTCTTGTTGTTCGCCGGAAACCAGAAGTTGTGGAGGACGCTACAGCCTTGGACGAACCCATGGCCAAGTTGTTGAGTGTGGTGTAGTGGCCGTCTGTCGGCGGCGGGGAAGCAGATCTGAGGCGGCGAACGACGGCGTAGTGAGAACAGCTCCGGTGCGGTGGACGGTTGCGATAGTGGAGACACAGCAGTAAGGCGCAGGACGGCGTGGTCGAAGTGGTTCTGGTACGACGCACGTCGGCGTCGGTGTCGTGGAGGCAGCTCTTCCTCAGCTTCAGCTGCTAAGTCCTTGAGGGTGTTGCGGTTGCGGTTGTGTTGGACGACGACGTCGGGGTACCGGCTCCGGCGTGATGGAGGAGGGCGGCGATGGATTGGCCGCTATGGGGTGGAGGACGGAGGAGGCTGGGGTTTCGCGGCTGGTGGAGAGGGCGTTTTCGCGCCCACGGAGTATGAATGGGGAAACGGAGGGAGGCGGGGAACTAAGTGGGAACAATGTTTCGGTTTGAGACGCGCTTGTTTGAAATTTGGGGAAAGTTACAAACTTTGCCCCCATCTAAAATTTCGGACATATTGCGGGTTGGGGGTAGGACAGTCATGTCAGGTGTCCCAAATGTGGGTGGGATAGATTTCGGCCGAGCGCATGGGTAGGCGCCCACGGCGTATGAATGCTTCTCGGAGGCGGTTGAGACTGGCATCTTGGTGAAGTTACAAACCTACCCTGGTTTAGAACTTTGGACATTGGGCCGATAGGCTACACGGGCCAGAGTCAAGACAGTAATTTTCTACCAACAAAACATTAGTCTCGCGCGGTTTTGGGTGACCAGAGGCCTATTTCGCGCTTCGCTCAATATTTGGGAGTAGAAGCATTAACGTTTTCGGTTCTCTTGAATTGAACTTTTAGGATTTCTCAAACTTCACAAATCTTTACTCTTGAAAATCCTAAAGCTACGATTATTTTGGAATGGAGAGGGTGCATTTGAATATACATTGTACATGAGTATATATATTAAAAAATATTGAACTTACCTCAGTTCATGCATGGTTCCAGATATAATCTCCTTGGTTGCAAAAAAAAAGTTAGATATGCGTATGAATATATATAGCATGTTCAAACTCACAACAAAGATTGATGCCCCCTTTTACATCTGATTTACAAATGCCATTATCTCGGGTTCAAATAGATGAATGCACTTCCTATGAATTCGAATCTTCGAAACCCCCTTTATGTTGAATTCGACATGTATTCTATTTCGTAGCTAGCAATTTGGAATGTATCCATGCAAGTGACAAATGTATAAAGTGCTTCACACTAACAACATGGAGTGCACTAATTAATGTTTATATATGAATTGCAAAAGCATCAATTGCCTGTATTTCAAACCGCTCTCACTCTATTGATCGATAATGTGAAATAAACACATGCACATGCTAGAATTCAATAGAGTATGGGTGTCTGATAGACCGATTTTCTTCCATACGCAATTTGCAAAATTTATGATCTCATCCAAAAATAATAATACCATTTATATTTTAATTTAATGCGCAGAACCGCCTTTTACACGTAGATGCACTATGCCTCGCCCCGTTCTCACAAATGTGTTATATATCTCTCTATCTAACGCATAAGTGCACACACTTTATATGCATCGGCATTTCTATTTCACACATGCTCACAATATCTCTCAGGGTGTCCGGGTGTCTCTTTCTGACTACCATGTACCACTCTTTTCACTAATCTCAGTTGGAAAATACTATTTCTCTCACATGCATATATACACATGCACGGTCTCTACTAGCCCTCTATACGCACATATATGTGCCTACGTGTCTCCCGCACGCACATTATCTTTAGGCCTCTCTCG
>NC_057800.1:94223423-94242596 GCF_018294505.1 Triticum aestivum
TCTTAGTAGTTGGCAGATATGATTTCATCGTATCATTCGGTAGGATATCCCTGGCTGTTAGGCTGGATGGTAATACGAGGCAAAGTTTTACCCTAGTTCGAATCGGACCCTTGAAGTTGAAGAAAGAGCCTACTCTTGGTACTGTATATTAGTGATAGGGGTGTGTACAAAGTACACGTGAATACCAGGCATTATGTGTGTGTGTATACTATCGACGAACTAGCCCCCAAGCTTGTATAACATACTAAGGGCCTAGGGTTACAAATCATATATAGTCGGCTTATCACCAGTGGGGATAGAGTCCTCTGCGACTCTGGTAGCTTCGTGTTGTACGCCGAGTCCTCCACATGGGTCTTCGTATAAAACGTCTCGGTCCAACCTATATGTGGCGCAGGATGGAACCGACCCATGAGTCTTCATGTTGACCCACCACAACTAGAAGTGATGTGCCCACCACACCACACACGCAATCGGCCACTAAGAAAATAAGCATATACAATAGTACAATGGTATCTAGCTCACGATACGTCTCCATATTTTGTTGATGACACTGACGGACTTTGCATTTGATGCGTGCTCCGTATTTTGTTGACGACACTTACGGTCATTGTATTTGAAGCGAAAGTACGATATGGTCACTGGACTTCATAATAAGCTCATCACGGTCACCACATACATTTTGTCGTGCTAACCAACATGTGGTTGGATGGTCAGAGGACAGTGGTTTCTCGAGCCCACCAAGGTTAAAGTCCCGATGCTCGCATTTATCTTGTGTTAATTTCAGTATTTTCCAGCGATGTACGTTCAGTGGGAGGAGACGTTCCACTCGACTACGAGGCACCTATGGTGACTTCATAAAATCTCAAGAACATATATGCTAGCCCACTCTCTCGAAGGTGCTCATAGGGGTAGGGTTCGCGTGTGTGCGCTTATAGCGGTGAGTGCTTGGGCGTATATATGAGCCCTTGCGTCTGTACCGTGTTAAACAAATACATATCCTGATTATACGGTCACTGGCTCACCCATACAACTCCGTATTTTGTTGATGACACAATCAATTGACCAGTCAAACGTTCCACGCAGCGCAACAAGTGTTGCACCATCGGGGCGCGTAATCGTGGGGCCCACCTGTCAGCCCGTATATGAAAGAAAGAAATGGTAGTTTGAGTCTGTATTGTGTTAATAAAATAGGAGTACATTTTAGGGTGATCATACGGTCACTGGCTCACCATACAGCTCCGTAATTTGTTGATAACACGATCAATTGACCAGTCAAACGGTCCACATTCAGCAGTGCACATTACCATAGGGCCCACCCGTTAGCGCGTATATGAAGGACAGAAATGGTAATAAATTAGTGGTCGGTGGGTATTCGAAGTCATGAGACCTCTGGTTGGCAGTCACTGGCGGTTGGGGGGCGTTCATTGGGCGGTGGGGTGGGGATCCCCAGAGAAAAAGCTTGGCGGGGGGCTAGAGGGATGGTCGGTGCGGCAGCGGAACGGCGGTGGGGAGTGGTTTCGGGGAGGGCGGGCCGGCCGCGGGCGGCGGGGGCTGGCGGTTCGGCCGGTGGTGGCTGGCGGCTCAAGGGGGTGGAGTTTGATGATAAACTGGAGGCCCTTGATTTCGTATCCAATGGCTGGAAAATCTAATGACCAGAGATGAAAAAGTCAGCCGACTGACGTGTAGCCTCACCCCGCACGTACACATGCATGCACGCAAGACACACATGCATGTAGGCGTGCAACATTGACACGTACACACGCACGCATGCTGGCGTGCAACACTGACACGTACACATGCACTCACGAACACACGCACGTACGCACCCATGCATGCAACACTGAAACGTACCCTTGCACGCACGCAACACTCGCACGCCTGCATGCACACAGCACACAACGCAAGACACACGCTCAACCTATACGTGCATGCACCTTGTTAAGGACATGGATTGTTACGAGTATTAATCAATCTTATCTGTGATAAGCAGAACATTGATGTTTGCAGCGATCTTTATGAATGATAACGTATCGAACGGGCTATCAAGATAGTAGGCTTATCTACATGAAAAGATGACGTCACACTCAATGAACAATCATCGGTTTATGAAATGCCCGCTTCTGACCGCCCTGGCCCACCAAAGGTTCCTCTGTTGTGTGCTGCCTGCATTGGGTCACTAACATGCAGGCCATCCACCCAAAGAGCCCACACGTCAGTGGAAGAATGGTGCGGTGTCCTAGGTCAGAGTCGAGGGCGACACTCGCGGCACGCCCGGCTGAACACGCCTCCGTGCCGCATTCAAATGCCTCCATGAAACCCGCCTGTGTGGAAGCCGAGAAACCCACTCTGGACACACATCCGTTCATGACCAGGCCGGCGTTAAACGCAACGCCAGCCAAGCTCCTCCCGTTCGTCGTCTATTTAATCTCCTATTTAAACGAGGCCAAACGTCGGCCAAGAATCGCACACCTCCGCCGCTCCCCTATCTCCTCCACCATTTTGTCCACTCTTACAATGGCTTACGAAGATAGTTATTCCGCATCCAAGCCGGCTGGGTAGCCCGTCGGATACAAGCTATGCGGCTCGCTGATCTACCTCCCTCCCCTCGCCCGATGGAGCCAGTTGCCACCCCAAGCCGGCGTGCGGTTCAGCAACTCGCCGCTCCAGGCCAGCTCGATGACGAGCGGCGCACGGGCGTCATTGCTGTCGTCCACGCCGCCGCCTCGTACCGCGTCTCCCGTTTCTGTGGCCGAGACTCCCATGCCGGCCACCGCGCCATGCAAGCAGTGATAGAAGCCGGGTGCACGGAGAGCGATGAGTCGGTGGCCAGCACCTCCGCATCCGCTGCCATCATCGAGGAGAAGTAGAACACGGGAGGCCGCCGCCGCTTGGGTCCCATGAAGGCCGCCGCGGAGGTGACGCCGGTGTACACAGCAGGTGTCTTGCCGGATCCTTTTGTTGCGAGGACCTTCGTCAACCCCGCATGGGCTCCATGGAAGAGGAGAATGTTAGGATGAACTCGAGCCGGTGCCGGCCATGGCGAAGTTGTGGCCGGTGATGAACTCGAACCGGTGTCGGCCACCATCATCTTTGGCACCAGCCAATGATATCAGTTGGGCAGTGGGGAAGCGAGCCATCCTTTGCGCTGAAGCATATACCTCCGGGGCTCCCGGCAGTCCGGTGATTGTGCTTCCGGACATGAGGAATACAAATCGATCAGCGGGCGACCATTTAGGCCAGGTATTATATACATGTGCTGTCCAGAACTAGCACTGCGTAGTTCATTTGAATGTAATGAAATCCGTCATGTTTGTATGAAAATCCGGTATTTTATATGATTTCCGTCGTTGTTTGTATGAAATATCAGTTTGTCTACGTGTTTGCATGAATTTCGTCCGGTTGGTTGAGTTGTTGTCATAATGTGTGCGGCTACGGTTGGATGGCATAATTTGCGGGTCGCCGGTTGGTCTGCGGGCAGCTCGGGAGGCGTTGTGGGACAAAAACCACAACTCATGCGAGCTCGTCTCCAACGTGCACGCTGGAGGATGCATGACATCATGAGCACCCGAGCCATTCCTCGTTCATCGGTGGCAAAGGCACCGGTGGACAAAAGGGTCGCCAATATTTTGGCTACCCCGGGCAAGATCCAAACAGCCCCTCCCAACAGATTCAAATCCCTCGTTTGCCGTGGAATTTTGCCATGTGTTGTTTTCATGGACTAGCAAGATGCTCGTGCATTGCATGGAACATTAAGATGCATTTTTTTACAAACTTCCGCATGCATGCAAGGGATAATTAATGTCCTACTTTGCTAGTACCACGAGGCAAACACCATTAATATTGCATCGATTAGTGTTAGTGGCCTTGTATATCTGCAAATTGTAATTTTGATAGTGGCCCCTTGTATATAAAAATGGAGGGAGAAAGATGAGAGATAAGGTGAGGAGGAGTGGGGCGTGGTGGTGACTGGTGGTCGGACTGGGCAGGGGCATGGGGATGGACGGCGCATTATGTCTAGGTTTGTATCTCTCTCACACACACCCACATAGGTGGGGGACGTGCACGAAGAGAAGAGGTGCACGCACGGCACACGTACTCCCGTCTCTTTCCCAACCACACCCGCGCGGGTACACGGTGGAGCTCATTTCTGTATGAAAAAGGCAGCCCACGTGGTAATTTGGTACGTGTACTGGTTGTCCACTTGGTGGAGGGAGGATCATCTACCACGGGTGAACAAACAAATTGCGACTTGACACGTTATGTTAAATTAAAGAGAGGCAAACCATGTGGGGCCTACCTTAGAGGCCAGGCTCTATAACTGGAGTACTTTTGATGTGTCCCGTCAACTTGCAGAATGAGGAGAAGCTTGCTTAGTACGCCATCTCCCCCGCCCACGGGCGCGATGGCTCGCAGGATGAGGTGAAGCTTGCTTATGAGTACTACTACTACTACTACTACTACTACTACTACTACTACTACTACTACTACTACTACTACTACTACTACTACTATACGCCTTTACGCCCGCTCCCTCGCCCACGCGCGCGGTGCCTCAAGCACGAGGAGAAAATTTTACTACTCCCTCCGTTTACTCCTCGTCCCTACTACGTACTTTGGTTAGTACTCCCTCCATTTACTTATACAAGGCCAATATAAAAAAATACATTTTGCATATATACAAGGCCACAAATAGTAATCGAGACAAAAGTTACTACTCCCTCCTTTCCAGTTTATGGCTCAATTTCAAAATCTCTCCAACCAAGGTAGACGGTGAGTGGTCGAATTAATTTCGTAGTTTGCACAAGTAATTAGTACCCTCATTTTTCTCAAGAAGTTATGTTTACCGATGCATTAATTAGAACGAATGCATGAATGACCACTAAATTTCCATGAACTTGTACATGCATTGGTTAGTTTCCTCTTGGCACTGCTTGCGTCGGATGATCTAACGCACCTCGAAATCCAACATGTAATGGTACTACTACTAATATAGTAGAATTGAGACTTATCAAACGGAAAAACGAATGTTTTTAGATGAGCCCTATAAACCCTAGTGGGTACGTACTCCGTAGAAACGGATTTTTTCCAAAACTAAGTCACTCCCTTTCATGAATTATGTAGTATACTCCTCCGTCGACGCTCCCTTTCATGAATTCGGTACTTCCTATCACCGACATGTGGGACATATAGCAATCGGGTCGACGTGTCAAGCACCAAATAACAGTGCAGAACAGCAGGGGGACGCACCCCACTCGTACTGGCCCAGTAGTAGTAATGAGCAATGAGACGTCAAATCACAATGCCGCACCTTCCCAGACGGACGAAGCAACCATTATTTCACACTTCGGTTCGCCATCATCTCACACCACGTAGTATTGCTTCTTCCTCAAGAGGGACACGCGCATCGCCTTGGTACATCATGACACGTGGGACCGCATGACAGGCCATGCTCCCCCACCGATCGCTCGGTAAAATCACCTCATTTTTACTATACTTCCTCCGTATTGGTTTACTACATGGCAGGCACGTCGTTCTAGGTTGAGAATTTAACTGGCTATATATGTGATGAATAGTACTCTATCCTTTTAAAAATGTATACTTTTGTATAGTAGTACTATCGATGGATTGCGCCATGGAGCAAAATTTCAAATTAAAAAAAAGGTGGTACATATAGAGAGCAACAACGATGCCACCTTACTCAGAGTCCTCGTCCACGTCCTCGACTTCATCCTTGTCCCTCTCCCTCTTGGCCGATACTTCTTTGCTTGAACCACACACTTGGTTGTTGCTCTTCATCCAACCCTTGTAGATATTGAAACAAAGGTAGCCATCCATTGCAGCATAGTGGATGTGGTCTATATCTAGTACATTCCGCTGCCATGCATGACGATGAAATGTGTAATGAGGTTTCTCCAGTTTACGGTACAAAGGATGAACCATGGCTCCTGCCAGGGTCAGCATTGAAGGTTGAGAGGAGGACACCAGGCTTGCCTTCTAGAGATCGAAGGGCTGGCCTACAACGAGACCTATCCGACACAGGACATCCCTATCGTTCTTAAAGCCTACAGTAACGAATTTCACTCTTTTGTCCTTGAGGAAGTTCTTAAAATCCTGGCACTCAATGTCGGCATGGCATATGTGGTAGACCAAGCAAATGTTATGTACGCAAACCTGGATCATGGTGGGCTTCTTCCTCTCTTCGTCCTTTAGATCCTTCTCTTGTCCTAGGACTATGGTGTACTCAACATCTAGCCCAGCGACCCACTCATCATCTGAGTTTTCAAACATGCGTATGAAGCGAGAAAGGCATCCTTTCACCATCGCGGAAGAACGGGTGTAGATGACGTCGAACTCATCACCGGTGATGGTTCTAACCTTGTACTCACCGCCGATTGTGGAGATTTGGGACGCCATGGATTTGGGAGGAGGGTTAGGATTAGTGGAACTGCCGTAATGTGAATGGACGGGACGACTAGGAGCGAACCATCGTAGTATTAAAGGACATGCGGGGACGAGTAGGAGCGAACTGCCAGCGTGAGAACGGCAGGGTAGTGGCTTTCCATTCTCCCATGATACGGGCTTCCGAGAGCCCTTGGATCTGAGATCAAACGGTTGCATGACGTGATTCTAGACCTATGGGTGAATATCCTATCCTGGAGGGTTATTCTGCAAATTTTCAGCAACTTAGCATGCAACCGTTTGATCTCAGATCCAAGGGCTGCCAACAGCCCGTATCATGGTCGCGCCTACCACGACCGTCGCGTCGCTCGCGCGGTCGCGCCCTTGGAGATTTAACACGATGCATTAGGCTATCTGATGTTGGCATGTCATACATAGTCATCACTTAGTCACTCATACTACAACAAGGTTGGCTATAAGTGTTTTTTACTCCTCTCTATCTCTTACTTCGTACTCCCTCCGTCCCATAATATAAGAACGTTTTTGACACTAGTGTAGTGCCAAAAACGTTCTTATATTATGGGACACAGGGAGTACTAGTATTTATTGCATTTTCCAAGGAGTGACCTCTTCCAATGAAATGGTGTTGCTAAGTTTGCCTCATTTAATTAGCTATAGACTCAAAATTGCCTTTTCACCTAGGTACACACGCTTAGCACTTTTCTTCCTTGGGTCACCAAACTAGTCTCTCTCTTCTTGATTAACTTGCCACATCAGACTTTATGCCTATGTGGCAAGCTTAAGCACCTGTAGGAGCAAGTAAAAGTAAGTACAATAGTGCACTTTACATGGCATTTTTGCATATGTGGAGGAAAGAGAGGCAAGGAAAAAGTGGAGAAGTGGGCTCTCATGCAAGAGCCAGCCTCTACTACATGGTGGAGCATTGGGAGAGGCACCTGTATGGAGGTGGTCAGGAATTGGGAGACTCACGCCGGTCGTAGCGCCGCAATTAAAATGATAATGGCAAGTCAAATCACGGGTCCCCACCTGTCCACCAGTAACTCGCTGTCAAATCACATAGCCCTACGTTTGCAGCAGCCTACTCCCTCGTCTTCTCGCGTCTCTGTCGAACCGACTAGGCGGAACTGCCCTGCCTACCGCGCAGGAAAAGCCCCGCCCTCGACTTTTAAATACAACTACATCCGCTTAAGAATCCAATGATATAGTTTTTGTGACATAGTATTAGTCAAATGGATGACCTAGAACTACGTGCAGGCCCTATAAACCGAGACGCCTAAAAATAAAATAAAAAGACGAAGAGGGTAGTTC
The DNA here is from genome assembly GCF_018294505.1 of Triticum aestivum. Classification (NCBI taxonomy): domain Eukaryota; kingdom Viridiplantae; phylum Streptophyta; class Magnoliopsida; order Poales; family Poaceae; genus Triticum; species Triticum aestivum. Next base: position 94,231,152 of record NC_057800.1, read on the forward strand.
AGCACGTATCTTTTTAGATCAATATAGTTGGGTTTCACCAAGGAGCAAAACCAAGTGGTAGGCTCCTCCTGTCGTGTTGGCGTAGCAACTCAAGCAGGGTCAGTCCACACACGAAATGGCGACACACTTAACAAGACCCCTTTGGCCGACATGTGGCTCATCCACCGTCTTGTTCCATGTGCGATGCACCAAATTACAGTTTGGAGCAGCGGTTGGAATTGGAGGCACCCCGGTCGTAGCGCCGCAGTAGTAGAAAATGAGCGATGAGGGGTCAAATCACAAAGCCCCACATTTCCCGCATTAAGCTGGACGGACGAAGCAACCATCATTTCACTCTAGGGCGCAAGAGCATAAAGAAAAGAGAAAACAATGATGCATGCGGCAGCTACCTAGGGCACCCAAGGGTAGGGGTCTCCACTAAAGATCCTTTTTTTGAAAGCGCCTCCACTACAAATCGGCTTCTTCCTCGTCCTCTTGAAGAAAACCGATGATGAGTGCGGCGGTAGGGTTTGTAGGAGTACTACGGTGTGCGGGGCCACGTCGTAGTAAACGGGTTCGAGACAACACCTTAAATATGTGTGGGCCGCTTGATTTTACTGGAACGAGGCAGCATTTTGGGTTCGGGGACCAGTGGAGATATAGTACGTAGAAAAAATTGTGGATGTAGGTTCGACCGAAAGGCAATGATGCATGGGCCCTGCATTTTGATATACCCGGGGCCGCGTGAAATTTTCTACTCTACTCAAAACTAGTAAGGTACACATGTATTGAACACATGAGATTTCGAAACCAAATTATGAATAAATACACACTATAGCATGTAAAGCTTTGGGTCATATATGCATGATGTAGATGTTCGTTTAGTTCTTATAGTTCATCTCATTCAAAATCAATTAGTTTTATAAAAATGTTAAGATTCATGGGGTTGTGCATTGTAAATCATAAAGTAAAAAACAAATAATGGCAATCCATTTAGAAAAAATAATCAATTATGATACAGAAGATTCTAGAACCAAGGAGAAGTGCTTGTGTTTTGAGGTTTGTGCATTATGCTTAAGTTCAACAATGGAGTCTTCTAAATTGTACATGTGGCAGATCTGGTGGAATGTTGATGATATCCAACGGCCAGTAGTGCTCGGATTTGCCTATCTCTGCATTGTCGGGTTAGCTTCATCCAGTGACCATCTTTCAAAGTTATTGGCACACTATATAGTTCTTGTGCCATAGTTGCATGTTTTGGAAAAAAACTACTAGTGGGTTGTACTATCTATTTAGGAATAGAAGATGTATACATGGAAGTTGTAGGGAAAGAGATGACATGGAGCATCTCAATTCCTATGAGTAGGGACTGGAAAAGAGATTTCATTTGGTTCACATCATAGGAACTTTTCTATTGAATCTAGAGATGACATGTATCTCAATTCCTATGAGGAGGGATTAGAAAAGAGATGTAATTTGGTTCATATCATAGGAACTTTTCTATTGAATATACGCTAATGTTTATTTTCCTTTGAAATTAAGGGAGTATAGGAATCCATTCATATGAACCAAGTGGCTCTAAAGCTATAGAAATGATAGCATGTTTATTTCTTTTGAAATGTGGAGTATATGAATCTATTCCTATGAACCAATTGGCTCTAAAGGAAAAAATCCTATAAAAATCATATCATATAGAGTTCCTATGATATTCCTCGACTCTAAAGGATGCTTGAAATTGTTGCGGGTGATACGATGGTCTTTCTTTGTAGACTCCTCACCCATCTTTATAGTTACCTCTCGAAGATGAATGAAATGATATATATACATGGTATTCTACATGTGCAATTTGGTACACGAAAACTCAGTAAAAGTTTGCGAGGCTCGAATTTTCAATAAAGCTATATGCACTGCATTTCAGAACGGAGGGAGCATACGACAGTTGCTAACACTCACGTGGAAGATTTGTGTGTAGGAGGAGTGGCTATTCTGTTAAATGACATGGCAAAACTGACACTGTCGAATGCCGATCTAATGGTTCTTATGGTGTTCCTCAAGAAAAGGCTTGTGGCGAACATTTTTTGGATAATGATTTACGGACACATGCATTGCATTGATACATGCCCCCCTCTCTCCCACGCACACGCACCCTCACGAGTCACGACTCTCCCGAGTCCTGTCGCAGACTCGCATGTCGCACCCATCGTCTATCTGCAAGTAGACGTCATGCACATATGTGCTCTTCACACCCTAGCCTTAGAACTTTTAAAAACAAAAGATGGTGCGCACATTTTATTTTAGCTCACACGTCACACACTTATACTATTACTCTTGCGGCGAACGTTCTTTGGGCATAGTATATTGTACTCTCACGAAGAGAAGAGGTACATGCACGCACTAGTTCTCTCACACCCACTCGCCGGTACACGTAGGAGCACATTTTTTTGAAGCTGGTACAACAAAATCACTCCACTATATATAAAAGCAGGAGCCTTAGCGCTTGCTTTACTAGGGTTCCTCTCGTTCACTCTCTCATGCTCTCCAGATCTAAGCAACACATAGGTGGCCACACTCTCTCTCAGCTCACGGCTGGTCACAAATCCGGCCAGACAACCTCGACCGGGGCAGGGGTGTAGGTGCATCGTTCATGCTGTCATCGGCGACGAGGGAGGAGATCAACGGCTGCCCGTGCGTCCCGATCGGCGGCCGTGCCGTTCTCTCTGAGAGAGCGCCGACTCGGGAGGGCCTCCGACCCCTTCTTCCTCCCTGCGGTATTGTGGCCAAAATGCGGCCTCCCGACGCTGTCTTTGCCACATGCCGATGACCCTCAGGTATATATTCCTTCGAAACATGCCTTGCTCTACTGCCCCAGCTCCCTTTGTGTGGATCCTCTTCTACTTCTGTCCGCTGTTCCAAAGCTACCTAGACTTCTACTATTATTAGAAGTAAAGCTAGTTCATACAGTCAACTCAAAGCGTTGGTTTAAATAGGGAAGAAAGTGGGAAAGCTGTAGCATGAATCTAGGACTTGGTTCTAAGAGGAAACGGGGGAAAGTAGTAATATCTGGCACTGTTTAAATAACTGTATTTCGTATTTGCGCAAACAGGGATGTATGTCTCCATATCGTTTCGGGATGTCTATCTCCGTATCGTTTCTATCCGCGCAATCAAAAGCACACACCTCAGTTTTAGTACAACTGTGCAAAATGAGATGGCTATCCCTTGTTGCCGTCGTCTAACCTCCCGTCTTCAAGGTATCCCTACATTGGTAGTAACTAAGGTAGAATGACCAACGCAATCTAAAAGAAGTTGATTCGTACGTTTTACTTCCTGATTGCAGTGTAGGGACGAGCGAAAACAACTGCATCCTAGTTCGGAATGCACTTTCTACTAGTTCATCCATGGACCGAGGACTGGCTGGCATGGCTGCACGGCGGTTTTTTGGACAGGTGCGCGGACAAGTGGCATTGTGGTCTGCTTATTTCTGCAAATAGCGGTGCTTAAATTTAGTGGAATGCACAAGCATTTCAGCTGGTCAGTACAGTGTATGGTTCAGTTCAGCATTCCAGCTGAGACCACAATTATAATTGGTTATTCTGGAATGAGAGAACCTAACCCTGGATGGTGGCAACAAGAAAAAACCAGAGTGAACTCCAGGAAATTTAAGCCTGCCGGGAGGCCCTTTGCTCAGAGAAGCCTTGCTTGTTTTTTCTTGATTTGTAAACCTTCTCACAACTTTGTCTTTTGCTGTGAACTAGTATATGTTTGTTATGTTCTATGAATCATTGAGATGTATAAAATTGCTTAACTTATGCTTTTCAAGTTTTTTATGAAGACGAGTTTAATGTGAGTGTTCCACATGAGCGTTGGACTAGCGTGTGAACGTTTGGAATTTATTACATTGTGGCCTCAATTAACTGCATGAACCACTGTAACAAGATACATAGTTGCTTATATGTCAGACAGCAGATTGTTGATTGTTAGCTGGTCGATAGCCTAGTGTTGAAGCGAGCTGAGCCAATGTGCCGTGTTTTGCACAACTGCTTACATGTGGGGTAGCACCAATAGTCTTTACAAGTACTTATGTATACGTCGGCGCACGGTTCTCGAATGAGTGCTCTATTTCATCAAAACACACACTGCTCGTATGATAAACCATGACAACTTATGTCTTACCATGCCATATTCATGAAAAAACTAGTGAGGACGCATCTGTTTCAGCAAAAATTACGATGGTTCTCACATGATTCACGGGCACACAAAAGTAGCAGCAGTTCCCATAGACGGATTCAAACAGAGTACTAGCCCCAGAGGGGTCGATAACAGGCAAGGTTCGGATAATTAGACACAATCCAAACTACTATTAAACACTAGCTGGGGCAACTATTTCATGCCTCGATCTAATTTGGGCTGGACACAAGACGGACCTTGCCATGAACATCATCGAGGACGTCCCGCAGCAGCTCAATCCTGTGAACCTTCATGAAGACAACCTTGTGGCCTTGCCACTGATAAACTTGTTTGTGGAGGCATGCCACGTCATCTTCTTGCATAAGCTTGACAAGAACAGTATGCCTCACAAACGAAGGAGTAGCTTTGAAGTTCTTGTGCTTCAGTACACCCTGGACAACACGCCTGACAACAGTGAGGCTGGAATACAACTCTTCATTTGTATAACCGCAAATGGCTTCCAGGATCCAACAGCCTAAGAACGATGTCTTCCCAGTTTGTATATTCAGGTCGTCCGCCTCATAGCGAGTGACATGTACAACCACACAATCCTTGTCTGCATCAGGGCTCTAATTGAAACAGAAACAAATTTTGAATTACTTTTCAGTATAATAAAAACAAGTTATTTAAACCACTATGTATAGCATGGCATCGAAGCTAATAAATTTTTGCATTATTAATCACCACATACTTCCTTTTCTAAAAAAATCACCACATACTTAGATGAAAAACCACAATCGAGATCGGGAAAGAAGGAAATCACCTTGGGCAGCTCAGCGGGGGGACACATCCTCGAAGGGGGAAAACTGCTCCTGCAGTGCCACGGGGCTGTAACCTCAAACGGGGCGTTGACCATCTCAGTAGTGGTCGTGAGCGTATCTGGGGTCGGCTCGATGGTTTCCTCCATGTTCTTGGAGCTCTCTGTCTCGTGGGGACCAGCCTCCTGCGTCTGCTCCAATATTGGCAAATCTTTGCCTGGTTCTCCTTGGTCCATCATGAAACTGACGAATACTAGGAGACCATTGAAAGGAAAACACAATCACAATGACAATGAAACAAAAAAGAGAGTGAGGATCGCTTATTGCTTTGCAAAAGTTCTTTTTTTCTCTGAACAAAAATATACCAACATCACGGATCCGCTTACCTTCCCTTCGTTCGGAGAGAAGAACAATGGCAGATGCGAGTGTTGCCTTTCTTGAAGACGGTGAGGGAGAAGGGGATTCAGCGAAGAGTGAAATGATGGTTGCTTCGTCCGTCAAACTTAGACTGTGGGGAGGTGGGGTTTTGTGATACGACAGCTCATTACTGTCGCGCTACGACCGGGGTGACTCTCCGCCTGTATACTGCCTTCTAATTTGGTGGATGGCATTTGGGCCCGCGCGCTGCATGGCCCGCATGTCGGTGAACAAAAGTATAATGGCATTCAGTAGAGGGAGATGTTTGAATGACCTAGGAGGAGCTAGAAGCGGTAGAGTGTCTCCACTATACTAGTAGTAATTGTTTTTCTGGGTAGCTATAGAGTGTCTCCACTGTACTAGTAGTAATTGTTTCTCTGGGCCCAAGACAAAAGAGCCCATCCACACTTGTAAATAGTAAAATCAATTCAAAAACCCATATATTTACTGAATTGACGGATGGGTATGTCAAAGAGCAAAAAAAGGAGTTTCAGGTGGGCAAAAGAGCTTCTGAACGTGCCGGACTTCTATTTACAACATATTGTGGTCATAATCCAGTAAATTTTACGACCCAGGATGTTCATTCTATGGACCTGACTGATTCATTTGACTGTGACTGCCGAAAACAGTGTTGGAGTTAGATGTTGTTGCCCTTTTCAATCTGGTTTTTTGTAAACCTGATGAACAATTAACCCTCGTGCTTTTGTATAGTTTGTAAGCTGGAGTTAGATGTTCCTGCCCTTTTCAACTCGGTTGTGACTGTCATATTTTCTTTGAAACATGGCAAATGGCTTGCCATTTGTTTAATTTAGAGTGAAATATTGTAACAAATCCCAACCAAGGGAAATAACATCACTCTCGCTGGCTGCTTGAGCTCACTGTGCATTACAGAAGCCAAGTGATTAGCCCCCACCAGCACCCACAAACTTATTTCGAACTAGCACATCAAATAGGCTGTAAATTTTCATAGGAAAGGCTGCATGACCGTGACAGATTTGCATTCTGACATTTCGGACCCGCGAGGAAATAGCCTATCCAAGGTGGTGTCGACTTACTAGCCAGTCAACAAACGATTCTGCCTACCAGCCGTTGGATTAACATCCAACATCTGTCGTGTATCTTCTATCTCTTGTCTTCTTCTTCCTCCAGCCGCCCAAACCAAACCACCCTGTCGGCTCCGCCTGCTCCCGCCTCCCATGGCTGGCTGCGCCTCCGCCGCCCTACCATACGTACCCTCCAATGTTGGCCAGTCCCTCCCTCTATTCCCCCACACGTCATGTTATTCTCCGGTGACATCAGCCCCAACACGCACCCACGCCCGAACCAGTCAACCCTCATACTCCCCTCCGCCTTCGACTAGACCGGCGCATCTTCAACGGCTCCTGTTCGTTCCGTCCGAGGCCTCGTCGTCGTCCTCCGCCTTGCGGCCTTGGTTCGCTCGCCGTGCGCGGTGCGCCTCCCTCTTGCGTTGTCAACGTCGTCAACAACCGAGAGGAACAAGGAGATGACTGTACATGGAGAGGATGACAATAGAGACCCACCAGCGTCATGGAAGTACGCAAGAGGGTGCCTCTATAGTACAAGCCCAAAAATATGGTTCCTCCTGAAGGTTGGACATCTGGGGCTCACGTGATTGTCAACGTAGTCAATAAACGAGAGAATTACACTACGAGCGGCTGACACCAGGGAGCCAGCAAGTCGCGAAGTTTTTTTTTTGAGGAACAAGTAGTTGTTATTTATACTAGGTTTAGCGACGGATCAGGGTAACAATGGGGTTGTGCGGGGGCTGTGGCCCATCTAGCCAGGGTTTTATTTATGTTTACCACATCATGAGCCCAGTTGTGTTTTTTTCTTGCTGAAAATGGCTAGCCCAGTTCTATTTTTTTTAAGAAATACCCAAACAAGGCCTACTTGCTTTATCGGCCCTGCTGGGCTGCAAATCTTTCAAGACGAGGAGAGTTTCATTCGGTTTGCCCAGAAATGGGTTGTACATTTTTAAAACACATCAAACCGGGAATTAGTTTCATTTATTTTCATTACAAGATCTTAACTTCCATTGATTTTTATGCATGGAGAATTATTTGGATTTTATATTTATATAAATTATTTTTCAAAATAGTTTGAATGTGAATCGATATTTCTGGATTAAAAATAGTTAACCGCACCGAAATATGCAAAATTTTGTATACTTTTTAACCGTGGCCACAATATGCGGTGTAATGCTAACAAAAATAAGATGGGCTCCAAAAAAATTCTTAAGAATTAGCAAATGGGTTGTACATTATTAGAAATAATGGCAGATGGGATGTATGCTGTTTTCCACAGATTTGAGGCTGACTTGTGCACCTACTACAGGTTGACGCGTATACTTTCATCAAAAAAAGGTTGACGCACACGCAACGCCCTGTCAACTTAGTCAACACATGAGAGTAGTGACTGTTGGATGTTCATCCAACGGCTGTCGTGCTTCTTCAATCTCTGCTCGTCATGCTCCAGCCGCTCGAACAAGCACCAGCGAGACTGCCTGCTCCCTCCTCCCGCGGCCGGCTATACTGCCGCGTAGGCTTCACGGTCCCACCGTACTCCCATCGCTGGGCTAGCCATCCCTCTACTCACCCACACATGTTGTTATTCTCCGGCAACGGCAGACAAACCAGTAAACCCTCGTACTCCTCCGCGTGGGAAACAACTGCCGAGTATTCCCTGGCTCCGTGTCGTTCCCTTCCTAGGCCTCGCCGTCGTCCACCGCCCTGGTGCTCTCGGTGCGGCCTGGTCAACATGGTCAATGAACAACATGCATCGGAAGTGGACTGTACGTGGAGAGGCTCGCAGCTGGGTCCACGGCCGCACGTAAGGAAATGCCTCCTTATTACGTGCAAAATAATGATTCCTCCACCTGACAGCTAGGACCCACAGGAAGGGCCTCTGTATTTCGCGAAAAAACGTTCCCCCCGTTGATAGGTCGGACCCACCAGCTATATCTTCGCACGCAAGGAAGTGCCTCCTTATTACGCGCAAAAAAATGAATACCCCCCTGCTAGCTGGGACCCACCATATTGTTGGGCTGACTTGTGGGCCTACTAAGTTGACAGGGACGGAGGGCTTTGTCAACTTAGTCAATACTCCAGTGACTGTATGATGTCCATCCAACGGCCATAGTGCTTCTTCAACCTCTGGTCTTCTTGCTCCAGCCGTCCAAAGCAGCGCCGGTCGTGCCGCCTGCTCCTGCCTCCCGTGGCCGGCTGTGCTACCGCGGAGGCCTCACCACCCCCATACTACTCCCACCACTGGCCAGGCCATCCCTCCACTCACCCACACCCCCTGTTATTCTGCAGCGACGGCAGCCTCACACCGTAGTTGAACCAGTGAACGCTCGTACTCCTCTCTGCGTGGGCATCCACTGCCGTGTCTTGCCCGGCTCCGCGTCGTCCCCTTCCTAGGCCTCGTCGTTGTCCACCGCTGTGGTGCTCTCGGCGCGGCGTGGTCAATGTGGTCAACGACCAACTTCCATCGGAAGAGTACTGTATGTGGAGAGGCTGACAGCTGGGTCCACAGCAGCCGCAAGGAAGTGCCTCCTTATTATGCGGAAAATAATTATTCCTCCACCTGACAGTGGGGACCCACCGGACGGGCCACCAGTATTTTGCGAAAAAAATCATTTCCCCCTGACTGCTGGGACCCACTGGACGGGCCACCGTATTTCACAAAAAAAAACGTTCCCCCCGCTGTCAGCTCGGACCCACCATAAGTGCCTCCTTATTACGCACAAAAAATGAATACTTCCCCGGCTAGCTAGGATCCACCTTGGTGGGAGGCTGACTTGTGGGCCCACTAAGTTGACGGGGACGAAGGGCTTTGTCAACTTAGTCAATATGAACGATTCTAGCTCCAGTGATCGTACGATGTCCATCCAACGGCCGTAGTGCTTCTTCAACCTCTGGTCTTCTTGCTCCAGCCGCCTAAAGCAGCGCCAATCGTGCCGCATGCTCCTGCCTCCCATGGCCGACTGTGCTGCCGCAGAGGCCTCACCGCCCCCTACTATTCCCAATGTTGGCCAGGCCCTGCGGCGATGGCAGCCTCACACCACAGCCGAACTAGTGAACCCTCGTACTCCTCTCCGCGCGGGCTTCCACTGTCGCGTCTTCCCTGGCTCCGCGTCGTCCCCTTCCTAGGCCTCGCCCTCGTCCACCGCCGTGGTGCTCTCCGCGCGACGTGGTCAACGTGGTCAAGGAATGACTTCCATCGGAAGAGTACTGTACATGGAGAGGCTGACAGCTGGGTCCATGGCCACAGCCCAGTTTTTTTGTGATTTGCCAAGTAAGTCGCTTTTTCAGGCCTGTTGGGCTGCAAATCTTTCAAGATGAGGAGAGCTTTCATTCGGCTGGCCGATAAAATGGCCCATCAGTAATGAGAAATGGGTTGTACATTTTTTAAACACATCAAACCGGCAATTAGTTTCAAATATCTTTTTTTCATTTCAAGATTTTAAATTACATTAATTTTTATGTGTGGAGAATTTGTTGGATTTTATATTGATATACATTTATTTTTAAAATTAGTTTGAATGTGAGTCGAAATTTCGGGATTAAAAACAGTTCGGACCGCACCGAGATATGCAAAATTTCGTATAATTTCTTAACCGTGGCCACAATATGGGCTGTAATGCTAACAAAAAGAATATGGGCTCCAAAAAAACCTTAAGAATTAGCAAATGGGTTGTAAATTATTAGAAATAATGGCAGACGGGTTGTATGCCGTTTTCTATAGATTTGAGGCTTTCCTAAAAAAAGGTTGACGCACAAGCACTAACTGCTTCTTCAATCTCTGCTCTTCCTGCTCCAGCCACTCAAACAAGCGCCGGCGGGACTACCTGCTCCCTCCTCCCCGCGGCCGGCTGTGCTGCCGTGCAGGCCTCACCGCCCCACCATACTCCCATCACTGGCCTAGCCATCCCTCTACTCACCCACACCTACTGTTATTCTCTGACGACGGCAGACGAACCAGTAAACCCTCGTACAGTCGTACTCCCCTCCGCGTGGGAAACAACTGCCGAGTTTTCCATGCCTCCGTGTCGTCCCCTTCCTAGGCCTCGCCGTCGTCCATCGCCGTGGTGCTCTCAGTGCGGCGTGGTCAATGTGGTCAACGGCCGACTTACATCGGAAGAGTATTGTGCGTGGAGACGCTGACAGCTGGGTCCACGACCGCAGCAAGGAAGTGTCTCCTTATTACGCGCAAAATAATTATTCCTCCACCTGACAGCGGGGACCCACCGGATGGGCCATCGTATTTCGTGAGAAAAAACGTTCCCCTTGACTGCTGGGACCCACCAGCTACACCTTCGCACGCAAGGAAGTTCGTCCGGGCAAAAAAAAAACAAAACGATTCGCCCCCGCTGACTGTTGGGACCCACCAGCTACATCTTCGCACGCAAGGAAGTGCCTGATAGTCGGGACCCACCTGGTCGAAGCGTACGTAGCGTTGTCATTCTGGTCGCGAACGTGTACGTACATATATACTGGTGGATGTAGAGACACGCGCGTGTAGTAGTAGAGGCGCGCTCGTAGCATGTACACGTACGTACAGCAGCCAGGGTGCAAGAAAGAAAATACGGCCACGAATGTGTACATACGGGCGGGGTCTCGAACGCCTACTTGTGCATACGTACGGCAAGGGCTCGTTGACATGGTTGGGTCGGAACGGAGAAACGGCATCGTCGTCATATTCATGGGGAGGCAACGGAATGTGTCGTGTTCATGGGGACGCAACGGAATGTGTCGTGTTCAATGGGAGGCAACGGAATGCGTGGGAGCCAACCGGATGGGTCGGAACGGAATGCGTGGTCATGTTCATCGGGAGGGCTTGGACGGAATAGGCGATGGAAACGAGGCCTGGCGTACCGCAGAACGGAGGAAACGGACCTCCTACGTTCGGAACGGGGTCCTGTTGATCGGGAGGGGTCTGGCGTACCGCAAAACGGAGGAAACAGACCTCTTATGGTCGAAACGGGGGTCCTGTTGATCGGGAGGGGTGTGGCGTATCGCAAAACAGAGGAAATGGACCTCCTA